>NW_026623620.1:101248-112780 GCF_030028575.1 Malurus melanocephalus
CTCTGGAGGAGGGAGGGGGAGGACAGGGAGTTGCAAAGGCGGGGGCAGCTGAAGAGGGGAGAGGAGGGGGGAAGAAGAGAAAATATTTCCTTTGGCGATTCTGTTTCGCTTTTGAAAAGGGACTACTTTCCTCACTCCTTATCCCTCCTGACAAGTACAAGCACTTTGGGCCYTAACTGGATGTGAACATTGTCAAAAGAAATTTGGGCTAAAGGGAGGCATCTGCAGTTCTGTTCCGATTGCGCTCGGTGCTGGAGCCACTTTTGCGAATGTGGCAGGGTGGCTGGTGGGCAGACACCAGTACAGATGGGAACTTCACATACTGTATGCATCATGACCAACTATAAAAACAGTCACAACGCATCACTTCTTACCCGGCCAGTCTCCCTGGAACCTTCACTTCCAATTTCCATCTCGCTGACATTCACAGCTTACAGTGAGCTTTTATGTTTAAGCATCAGTACAGTATTAATGCAGGAGAAAAGGGGCGGCTGGGCTAGCGCAGCGAGGAATTAAACCTCTGATCTCGGCCAGACGTTGGAAGGGAGGAGCAATTCAAGGGGAATTGTGTAACCAGAYTCTGTGGAAAAGGTGGGGGGGAAACAGGAGATGGGAGTCAGGAATATTTTTTGACTCTGTGAACACACAGCAAGTGAGGGAGGTTCTTAAAAAGAAACATCGCAAGCAGGCACTCTCCCAAATTGTAATTTAATGCTTGGAATAATCCCATTGTGTCAGCTACTCACCGCCAAAGAACTGAGGATAAATATAACTTAAAAAAAAAAAAAATTAAAGGGATGGCAATTTGAACAGCTTAATGTTTCTTCAAAGGCTAAGTGATGGAAAGCAGCGCTGAAGTAAATTGACAACTCAGAATTAAGTGGGTGCTGGCACAGCTCAGGTAAAGGTTTGACGGTAACATGAGCTTTCCGAAGTGTTTCCAAACTGAAGTATTATGAAAAGGTAAATTATGTTTTGTATTCATGACTGAAAGCATTTTATTTTAAAGCGCTGCCGATGCTGTCAAGGTGGAGATTCGAGCTTTATGTACAGTGCCTCTAGCCCTGTGATGTGAGTGAGGCAACATGACAGCTTGTAATAAGTAATTTTTATACAGTTGCATTTATCACTCAAGTAGGCTTGGCAATATTAAACACAGACCTTAAAATGCTGCAGAAGAGGAAGGACAGGGGCTGGAGGCCATGTGTGCTGTGTGTGTGTGTGTGCTCTTGCGTGAGTGTGTGTTTGTAACTTCTTTCTTTTTTTTTTTTCTTTCTCCAGGCCCATTCCCTGTTAATGTGGCACTTTTTAAGATATGCACCGAAATGCTTCCAAATTGTTAATACATCACTAAAAGGTTACAAACGAAATGACCCCGTTTAGCCCAAAGGATGTTATTTTAGGCTTTAATGAATTAGACATTGTGGCCATTTTTCAGGCAAAAATCAATTGCCTCAATTAACAAATTTGCGTGAGTCCAAATATTTACAAAACAAAGGCCCAGAAACCACATTCTTTGTTTCCCTTTCTCACTCCCTACCCTGTTTCCTCATTAACATCTTCATTTCCATGAAAGTGTGAGGTATCAGCTCTTTCCATGAGCTTGTAAAGGACAAAGTGTTGACAATTTTCTTATTCTTTAGAGCTTTTCTGTTTTAACAGTTTTTTTTTTCTTTTGTCAGGAATATGTTAGGACAAGCTGAAAAGAGGTAGAGAATACCCGTTCCTTCTCATAGACGTAAAAATATAGTCAAATACACCATTTGTGGATGACAATTTTACAAAAAGAGAAGGCAATCTATTTTATGAGATTGCAATAAGAAGGGAATTTTCTTCTAGTCATGRGATTTATAGGAAGTACTCAGTTTGAGACTGAACCAAGGGTGACCAAGGGTCTCCAAGCCAAATGGTAACTCTTAAACCTGCTACAGCAGAGCCCTGGGATATGAGGTTTTTTGCAAGGAGGCAGCTCAGTGGCTGACAGTGGACTCAGACATTTTTAATGCTGAAATAAAGTCAGATTGAAAGCAACAAAAAAATTAAAAAAAAAAAGACCCATCTCTGTTATTATTCATATGACCCAGATGAGAAAATTATGCATTTGCAGTGGGAGGTGTGTCTAACACGGGCACGGTGGCTGCCTCAGGACATCGGCTGGATGGGGAAAGGAGGACTTGAAGCTTGGAGTATCTGTGTGTCTGCATTATCAGGAGCTGATGGTTTTGTGTATTCCATGCTTATTTCAAGGTAAGAGAGAGTGACACACAGGATGGCTTTTGTCCCATCCCTGGAAGTGTCCAAGGCCAGGTTGGACAGAGTTTGGAGCAACCTGGGATGGTGGAAGGTGTCCCTGCCTGTGGCAGGGGCTGGAAAGGGATGGATGATCTTTAAGTCCCTTTCAACCCAAACCATTCTATGATTCCATTATTTACCTTTGCAGTAGTACAGATTCATAGGTGTCAATTAAATATTTAAAAAAAATCCCACAAAACCAGTAAATACATATTAGAAGTCAACACATGCTAAAGATTTTGAAAATKAGTCCATTAATCCATAAAAGGAACTGTATCTTCCAAATAAGTCTCCACAACTAGTTTGATTCTGAGTTTCAAGGTTTATTTTGTATTTTTTTTGCTGTATTTATTAGAAGATGAAAAAGAATTTGATTTTTTTCCCCAGAAAAAAATGGTTAATATTGGTTTGTTGTGAAATTGCGCTGCTTTTTCTTTTCCTCTGACAATTGCTATCRAAAAATTACTACTTTTGAGTAAAAAAAAAATAAAACCCTTAAGTTTTTGTTATGAACATGAGATCAAGTACTAGAGCTCAGATACGGCTAAGAAGAATCTTTTCACAAAAAGAAGGTTGCAGTCTTCAGTATTTCAGATGCTTAAAAATAGATAGAATTAACAGAATAAGTGACCTCACCTGGTAGTCCATGGTCTGAGACTGACTTTCAGCAGAGGTTTCCAAAACCTCTAGACATTTTTTGAAAACGAGGCTACTTGTGACATAATTTTGACAAAACTAAACTGTCTTCATAGCAGAGCTTCTTCATCCCTCTGATCATCTCAGTGGCCTCCCCTGGACTTGCTCCAACACTTCCATGTCCTTCTTGTGCTGGGGATCCCAGAGCTGGAGGCAGGATTCCAGGTAGCATCTAGCTAAGAATGAGGGGACAAAGAGCAGAAATGGAGCTTAACATGATCATAAATGTTAGTAAGTTGGATCCCAAGAAGACAGAGGATGAAAGAGGAAAATGTACTTTTGTGATGAATCTTTTATATCTGTGCCATCCTTGGGTATTTCCTGGGGAGATTCTTGGTGTGGCTCTGATGTGCTGTATGGAAGCTCCTGCTGTATCTTTTCACTTACAGCCTGACAATTAAGAKTTAAACAGCAATAAGAGTGATAAATTTGATCTTGCACATTAGAGTCAAATCTGCAGTTATCTCGACCCCTCTGAGCCTCAGGTTGGGTGCCAGGCAGGGCTGTCGTGGTTTGTCTCAAGCAAAGAACATCTCCTGTGGGTTGTTGAATCATGTGGATTTATTTCACAGCCTACAAACAATCTGTGATTGTTATTGAGCTAATCTTTTTGGCTTTCCAGAAGCATCATGCTGGACATCAGTATTTACACCACAAACATAAAATATAGGGTTTTGCTTTGATCTCATGCACTATAATCACAATTCAGGCTCCATTCCTACTGATTGAGTGTAGTCATGTTGTACCTTCCAGTTCGACCATTATATCCAACTATGTAAATATTACTAAAATAATCTATGCAGTTTGTATTCCAGGTGAATTCATGCAGCTGTCCTTGTAGAAAAGTTTGCACACCTGGAGGTTAACATCTGTCTAAACAGAAAATTCATTTCTTTTAGTTAACAAGACCCTGTCATGGTAATAAATGAATTATGAAAAATGTGTGTTGGTAATCATGTGCAGAAAAACCTGCAAGAGATTTTCAGCCATGGAGGATGGGAGCAGTGTTCAGCTGTCCATACCACAGATCTCTACAGTGAAAATATATCCAAATCATCTAGCATGAAGAATTTTCTATTTTTAAGAAGAAATGTCACATTTAGAGCCATTTACTTGATAAGAATTTAAAGATTATCTGTATTGAACCCAGATACCATCTCTTTTGTCCTTTAATTTCCAGGGGGACTAAAGACAATCAGACTGTCTGTGACTCTGCATTACAGACCTTTACCATGAATCCAACCCATCCTATTTCAGAGCTCTGCTAAATTGCACGAAGATGTGGTTTATGGAGAACGAATCATGGCATAAGAAATCACAGGGTTTAAAATTACTTTCCTGAAAATACACCACAGGAGAAGGGCCTGAAGATCACAAGATTGGCTTGACCAGTAGTTCTTTTGCTGAAACCACCAGTCAGACAGCAGTGCATTTATTTCTAGTAGTTCCTCTGTGTGAAAGTAACCTACAACTTTTCCAGAGAAAGAAACTTGGGATATTTCACATCTGACAAGGAAAGATCTGTGCTTAATATAACAAAATTTAAATGGTCTTGATTTCAAAATAGGTTGGATACTCTCATCAAACAGATTCCTCTTCATGACTCCAAAAAAAATTTTTTGGTGATGTTTTCAAGCATTGAATAAGAAATTCCCATGGCAGGGGCTTGGAAYRAGATGAGTTTTAAGGTCTTTATGGCCTTTTAGGTCCATTTCAAACCAARCCATTCCACAGCTCTATGAAATGAACTCATGGTGAAAAATTAAGAGGTGTTTTGTTAGTGACGAGGTGAATGAATAATGATCAAGAATAAAATAAAATCTTTTATACATTAAAAAAAAAAAAAAAATCTAGACTCAGGAAACGGCCTGTGTAAGCCACATGTGCGACTCATACATTCATGCGTAAGTTGTTTCACTGAGAGAACAAAGGATGTTCCTGGACATTCCCATTACATTACAAAGCTGGTGTTCCAAGAATAATATGCCTGAGAATAAAACAATAATTATGAAACCACAAATGAAATCAAAGCAATGCTGCCGAAAGCCTTAAGCACCACAGGTTTTACRAGGCATGTAAATATAGCAGCTTGGATAAAGATGTAAACCCTTACACTGCACCCTTTAAAATCTCACACTTCAGAAGCCAGTGGAAATACCTTGGACTGAAAATGTGGRTAGACAATCACTGGATCTCTGCAAGAAATGCTGTTCTTTTTCTTTTAAAGCTGTGTGAATACATGCAAGCTCAAATTAAGGCKAGCAGATAACCAACTGCACGCTAGAGATGAGCAGGCTGCTTAAAGCGACCGCATAATCGGTGAAGCTTTAAAAAAGGAAGAAAACAGCTTGAGGCCTTTTCTCCTTCTTCCTCTAGAATGTGACATCATTGTATATGACACAACACCTTGGAAGGAACCATATGGGGAAATGCAGACATGTTGCTAAGTAAATGTGAGCTCCTTCACGATGAAAAAATCTYGTTGCTGGCCAAAGCCTGGATGGTCTCATAAAAAGCACAGCTTATACAGTGGAACTGACAGTTCTACTTCRAGGACATTTTTCATGTCTAATGCCCTTTCTGTGAAGGATTTAGAAAGGCATACCAGGAGTATAACGCTGGTTTTTATCCAGCTCTTATCAAAAGGGGTTGATTCAACTCAACACCTTAAAATACATGAGATGTTCCTCTGCGAATTTTTGCTTGACTGTTTAAAAAACCTATTGTCAGATCCCTGAGCTTATTAATTGGTCTTAGCTATTCCCTGATTTCGGGAATATATGTGCCCTATCTCTGTCTTGTAATGTCTCTTTAGGTTGGTCTTTGCATGTCTTTTGTTCATTAATTCTCTATTTCTCCAAATCATAAAATAACAGAATGGTTTGGGTTGGGAGAGACCTTATAGCTCATCTTTCCATGGGCAGGGACACCTTCCTCTGTCCCAGGTGGCTCCAAGCCCTGTCCAACCTGGCCTTGGACAGCCACAGGGTGGGACAGCCACAGGGGTGGGACAGCCACAGCTTCTCTGGGCAACCTGTGCCAGTGCTTGTTGACCTTACTGCAATTTTGGATTAAATTTTATATCTAAAAGCTCAATTTTTTTCTATTTTCATTATAATCATTGTCATCAGYAGCARTAATAGCAATAGCARTAGTAGTAGCAGTAGTAATAATTGTAGTAACATTGGATTTTACTGAATACAATGTAAATGGTTCATAATTATTTTTCAAGGCTGCTCAGATGGTCTAATTATTGTATCTAAGGATATAATTAAAACTTCTCAGCTTTAACGCTGACATTTCATCATGAATATCCACATTCACTGACACAGCAACTGGTTCCAAAGTTGTCTTAGGTGACTTAAGCAGAACAGGAAATCCCGACAGCTTTAGATTGTGAGTGTTAATAGATGAGAAAAGGGTGAAATTGAAATGAGGAAGCTGCCTGAACAAGTAGTTTTTGTGCATTAAAAATTACAAGAAGTGCAGTAAAAAGTTAAAAGAATTTCCCATGGAACGCAGCATTTGCATTTCTGTGAGCCCATCCAACTAATGGGATGGGAATCAGGAATTTCTCTGAGTTCCACTATGAGATATTCCATCTCATCTTTAGTCCTTAAATTGAAAAAGAGGTTGGACCCCAATTCAGAAAAAAACATTCACATTCATTTTGGCTGAAATAGCACAGAAATCCATGTATATAATTGGAACTATGGAGATAAAATTAAACATTTTATTTTTTCTTTTCATTAGAGTCTKAAATCTATACTTAATTTTAATGATCCATCTCATGAAAATGACTCATGGAAGCACCTAATCATGTGCTTGATTTTCATTTAAGTCTGTGATTAAACTCCATAAAAMTTAGTAAAATTTAAGCTTGCCTTTAGGATTTACCATGAGCTTAAGTGTGGTCTCAGTCAACTACCTTGTTCTGAGTGATTTTTGGTGGGTTTTGATGGTTTTGGATTCAGATGACAGATATTGTTCTTTCACTTTACAATTTGAGCATGAGCCACGACACCAAGAAAAAGGAAAACAGAAGAAATCAACTGAGGACTTGTGACCACTTTTTTTTTTTTTTTTTTTTTTTTTTTCTCTCTCTCTTATTTTTTCTTTTACTTGCAAAACTACTTATATTTTCACTCCCCCATATAAGCCTGATATATTCAGACTAACACAGCTCCAGCAACTGCAGGGCAAATCCATCTCTGGGGTAAATGCATGGCCTGGAGGGATATATTTGATTCATAATGGCTACGGCTGAATTATAGTGTGTGCTGGAGTGTTATTTATGTTATATCTGAAAGTTCATTGAAATTATTTAGATCCAGATCCCTCAAAGCATAGAAGTACAACACAGGTTGGATTTATGTGGCCAAGTCCAGGTTAGTGATCCCACAAGCTCTGCCTTAAAGCRAAGATTCCTCCACTCACACCAAACATTTTCTGTGCACGTTCAAAGGCCTTGTCTAGAGCCAGTGCAGGGAATTTCCTCTGCAAACCATTTCCCTTGAACTGGGATTAACATCTAAGCAAATTTGAGATTTACAAACTGGGTAATAGCACATCTATATCCCTGATGTTTTGGGCAAGATGTTTGCAAACCACTGAGAGCGCTTCACCAGGGRATGGAAAGGCTGACTGGATCAAAACTAATTCCTTAAATTTCCTGGAAGTGCGGCTTGTTCCATGGGCATTCCTGGACTCTCATTCTGTGCACTGAGGACATGGGAAGGAACTGGAATTGGGAAGACAGGAGGGGAAAGAATTGTAAGAAACCAGGGATTTTCCACCCCATTTTCTTACGCTGCTATACAGAAGGAGGTGTAAAATCTCTGGGGGCAGGAAAAAAGAACCTTATATGGATCATCATTCAGGAGTTAACCTACATAGAAAAATGTCATCTTCCATTCAGGTACATACAATATCATCTAGGAGAAAACAATGGCTAAATGAGCACAAAACCATTGCAAAATACAGTAAAAATTGAATTTTAGAGTTAGAAAACTTCTTTTCAGTAAAAAGTGCTACTAAAGAAAGTTATCTTGAAAATCACAATCTTTTCCTTCATAAAATTATGAAGCAAAATTTTAATTTCTTTATTCACATTGTATATAATTTTATACTTCTTTAATTGCCTTGTATATTGTCTTCCTAATTTGTATTTATATATTTATATATTTATATATTTATATATTTATATATTTATATATTTATATATTTATATATTTATATGTTTATTTATTTATATATTTTATGTTATATAATTTCTTTCCTAATTTATATCACAGTTAAAAGCCTGTAACTTAAAATGAAAATGGAACTTAAGTTTTAGAAACAATTGACTCTTCCTTCCCTGTCGCATCTCCTATGGGCAAGCGGGATGATCCACTCTGATATCTTCCAACCTTACCCATTCTTTGAAAAGATCCTAAAAACAGTATTTTGTGATCTTAATGTGAAGACTTTCTCAATTATTACAATATTAACTTGTCCACTGGAATATCCAGCTGTAAGATAAAATCTGAAGGACTAATTTATCTATCATTAGGACCATCATTGCCATTAGAACTTAAAGTTAGATGTGCAATCAGAAACTGGGATTGCACTGGGCTTAATKCTTGCCTGTCATTATCTGGGAGAGTTCAGAAATGAAAAGACAAGAAAAGAGTTAGAATGAAAATTAGAGATAAAGAGCAGGGRAATAACTCAGCTGATATTGCTTCATTTTGAATGTGCCAGGCATGGTACATTTGCAAAGATTAGASCAGCAAATATCCACCCTGTCTCGTCAGACCATGGTTTGTTGAGGAGGAAGACTCTCCAAAATGAAAGCTGAAACTGGGATTCCTGTGTGTGTGTGCTCAGGCATTTATTAAAATGGTCTGAATTTCATAGGAGCAAAGATCTGAAAGAGATCCTGCCCCCCACATCAGCAGCTGTAATCTATTGCTCTGCAAGTGGACCATATCACCTGACACCTTTTCTAAACAAATCATGCACTTAAATTTAAGATTATCTGCCTTTTTTGTGCTTATTGAGGGGAAATAGTTCCACAGTTTCATTTCTAGCCAAAAACCTGCTACTGAATCCCAGCACACCTGTGTTCCTATGGCTAAGAATTAAGCACGCATTTTTTCATATTTAAATTCAAAAAGGCTGTTGAAAAGCTGTTTTTAGGGGAAAAAAAAAAGATCACGTTTAGGGGTGACATAAGAACCTAAGGCCCTAGGGGGTGTATTTTCAAATGGTTAAATGCAAACCTCTGCTGAAGGGACATGTGACAAGGACAAGGAAAGGGACATGGATTGTGGGGACTTACGAGCTCAGGTCTGCTTTAGCTTGGGAATTCCTGCTTTGTGCTCTGCTGGATAATGCAGATTTTTCATTTTTCATTTCAGCACATTTCCAGATGTGTGAAATACATCTGGAACACACAGGTAGCCACACAGTGGCATTGTCCACATTCTACTCAGGAATGTGGAAGGCAAGGCCAACATAAAAATTGTTTGAGTTTATATAAGTGTGATTGTGCCTTTGCTAACACACCTTCCTTGATACAATGGTTACTACAAGTTTGCTTTTTTGGGGAAGAGGATGAGAAGTTTACTCTGTGTTTCCAGAGAATCCAGTCAGTGTGAACCACATGTATAGCAAATAACTAATATAATATAAATATTATATTAAATTATTGTATACATCAATATTAATAGAAAATGTCATTTAAAGACATACAATAGACTTTTAGTTCATTTAGGTTAACTGGAAAATGTTCACTGCAAGTGATGGMTTTTGAAAAATTCCCATAACCTGGGCTTCTAACTTAGGCTTCCCCCCTTTTCCATGCAAACAGCTGCCAAGCAAAATAGTAAGATGTGTTATATCCCAACCTCTTGTCTTTGAGAGGGTTAATGCCACTTTCTTTCTCCTTCCTTGCTTTTACCCTGTGCTACCTAAAAAGAACACCCAGGCTCAATGAGTGACAAATCATTACGGACCGTACAGTGTAATTAAAAAGCACAGCCATTGATCAGCTATGAGCTAAACCTGAGACAAAAAAGTGAGAGACCCAGAATAGCTGGCAAAACTTCTCATTGAATCTGTCTGAAATGGAAGATGTTCTCCCTGGAGGCATGGAGCGTGGCCCATTGTGCATTTCCATTAGAGATACACACTGACTCCGAGCATGCCATTGATGTTGGCCTATTTATGAAAGGCTGTTGAAAGAGGTTTCAGAGTTAATTGAAAAGAGCTGCTTCTGAAGTAAGGTAACTTCAAACAACACAGCTCTGAAATGTGTTTTAATGGACTGGAAATCAGTGAATTTTCCATAGAGCACATGAAATAGAAATGGATGGCATCAACGGAAAGCTGCATTGCCATTTGGTGGGATTTCTTTCATTATTATTATTGTTGTTGCTGTTATTGCTATCACTATCACTCACCATCACTATCACTATTAACACCTATTTTAACTATAGCTGCTCAATTGCCAGTGATAAAACAGCTTTGTTCTTGATGGATTAGAGGATCATCTTCTAGGACCTGCCAAAATTTTCATTACAAGTCCTTTCTGCACACATTTATAACAMAGGCTGCCTGCAGAAACTGCCAGGCTTGAGCTGCTGAAAACAGAGAGAAAAGCACTTTCAGTTGTCAGGTAGAAGTAGCTTCCAAAGCTCTCCTTTTCCAAGGTATGCTGTGTTAAAAATGTTTTTATTCTTAACATTATTTCCATTTTAAAATTAAAGCATATGCCTAAATTCAGGCAYGTGTTTACTCAGGCATTTGTTTAGTCTCTGCCTTGAACTGAGGTCTTGCACATAAGTTTGTACTTAAGTTCATGTTTAAATAAAAACCTTTTCAGCAAAACTTGCACCTGAATTTCATAAAGAGTAGCTGAGTATATGATTAAATCTCGGTTTGTGATTAAATACTTTTCTCAGCTGAAAACAACATAGTTTCAATTTTTTTTAAAGCCTGGAAATGTGTAATAAAAGTAAGAATGACTGAGCTAAATTTATGCCTTCTTTTCAATTTTATTTTGCGGTAATTTGGAGTGACCAAGAAGGAAGCTAAYTCCTTGCCCTTGGATGAATTGAGTTTGGATAACTCCATGGTATTCAGGCAGAAAGGAACAAGGTCAGATTTTGGGATTCTTCCTCAGGCTTATTAATATCCAACACCTTGAWAAAACCCATAAACCCCTGTAAATTACAGGAGAAAGATGAGAGCAAAGTAACTCAGTATAACACAAGCAATAATCAAACAACTTCTGACACTGAACTTGAATGATAATGAGTATTTTACACCTCCATTCTACTCTTAATCCTCTAAGTAATTCACAAGTTCTGTTGAAAAGCTCCCATGTTCCATTAAAAGAGATGACCTCACAGACATTAATTAACTTAATCTCACAAAATTCATTTAAAGTACGGAAGGGCTGTTGTCCTCATTTTTAAATAAGGAATGAAACACAAGGGTAGTAATGACTTCATACAAAAGCTACCAAAATCAGCAGAAATATTTAAATCACAGCCT
>NW_026623620.1:112875-118418 GCF_030028575.1 Malurus melanocephalus
AAAAAAAAAAAAAAAAAAAAAAAAGTAAAAACCCTGAAACGCCCTTAGGGCACAAAAAAGAACAGTACAAGGAAAAACCAGAAAAATTACTTCAGTTTTAAATAACTAGAAATCTCATTTTTTAGTGCTGTCATGACACTTTGTCATCTGCAGTGATTTTTGAAAATTTGTGGCTGATAATCATGGATTAACATGTGCTTAACTTATCTTTGAAGTTGCTGTGGGTAGTTACATACACAGATTAAGAATGTGCTACTTGTTCTGCAGAACAGGACGTCAAAAAAGAGGACAGGGATGAAGGCTGTGGTTGGAATCTGAAYTTTGAGGACAAAGAAACTCCTTGCTTCAGTAGATAAACAATCTGGATTTTCTGAGGCATTAAATATTGAGTAGAGAGATTTATTTTTTTCTGCCACTCCAACATCTATACGTGGAATACAAAGACTCTCGCTGGAATAGAGAGATTTTTGCACTGAAAATGGGAGGACTAACAGCCAATATGGCTATCTAATACAGAAGAAAGAGAAGATACTGGAAGAAAGAGTAAAACCAGAAGGGAAAGCATGAATTTCAGCATCCAASACATGTATTTTAAAATCAGGAATAAATCCTAATGGGAAAACAGGATTCAGGCCCTGAGAATTGAGGCAGATGAGTTGAGAGCAGATTTGAGTTGTCAAAATTATCAATTTGAGAAAAGGGAAACATTCAGATTTGGAGCTTAAACTTACATTTCCCCTCTTCAGGAGCAATATTCAAGCAACTGAAAAAAAAGGTGGGATTGTTTCCTGGTGTTTCAGTCAAAGCCAACTCTTACTTATCCAAAATTTTAGAGCCTGTGAGTCCAGAGGGTGAGGAATAAAAGAACTWAACTCAAGCATCTGAAGGTGAATATACCCTTATTCTCTCTTGCTTCTGGAATATTTTGGGTTAGATTCATCCAGCCAAACAAACAGTCCTAGTTGGTTTAATTGCCACTGGAAGTGAGTTTTTCCTCTTTATTGACTGAAAAGGGAGGACAAAGGCAGGTGKAAAGAATTTTAGTGTAGGCTCTCAGGTTTGATGCAGCTGCCCAAACCTGGGTACTGAGTGTTGTTCCAGATGATAACTGAACAATCTCTATGTGCTGATGATGCTGAATATATGATATGCAACTTCTTTAGAGTTCTGGAGAAAAAATTGTGATGAAGTTCCTCTGAAAAGTAACTCTTCATCTTAGGAGATTTTCTGCCATAGCTGTAACTTTCCCAGTGCAATTGTGTCTGCATGGAGTTTTGATTTCACCATTTTGATTCTTTTCTGGATTTTCTGAATATTGTTGAGATATGGTGCCTGCTCTAAAAGCAGGAAAAAAAATGCTTTAAAATCATATGATGATATTTGCTCTACTAATTTTCTGCAGTAACTTTTGCAAACAGGTCAATTGATTTCTCTTAGAACTAATTAATTATAATTAGCCCAGACACAATCCAGATGAAAAACACAAGACTTATCCTCCTTGGGTAATAACCCCTATCACACATTTAGTAAATATGAGGATGACAGAATGGAGTTTTTGATCATAGAATTATGGAATGGTTTGGGTTRGCAATGACTTTAAAGGMCATCCAATTCCAAAGATTCCAYCTTCCACCAGACCCAGGTTGYTCCAAGCCCCATCCAACCTGGCYTYSARCACTTCCAGGAATGGGGCAGCCACAGCTTCTCTGGGCAATMKGKGATGTCACCCTTTAAGCTCCCRAAGAACAMTTCATGKCAATGACAATGTCAAGGTTGGAAACCTGGATGTCCARCTTTATGAASTTCTTGTTAAGGTTTTGCAGTGTAGCTCAGRAGGTAGATGGAAGCAAACTGAGGTGAACTGTGCTTTCTCAGAGTTTAACTTCAGGTAAATATTCAGACTGAATGTCACCTAGTCATTTAATTGAATCAGAAATAAATTCCCTAGGGTCAGCTGAGATTGAAGCATAAACCTGACTATAATCAGCATAACAATGTTAGCTAAAATTATGCCTCTGAATGATAGCACCTAATAGTGTAGGGCAAAGTTTCCCTAAAGAGGTATTAAAAAAATGTGCTGCCTTGTCTGTAGCCTTTGATATTGGGCCAGCTGTTGTTTGCATATTTGAAAGTGAACTCTAAGATCATCTGATTTTCATACAAGTACCCATCCATAACCTTCAGATTTCATTACCCTTCTTGAGCAAAGCAAAAATATTGACAAAACAACGATTTTAAAAACACAAATGGATGGGGTTTGGAGCAACCTGGAAAAGTGGAAGATATCCCCATGGCAGAGGGSTTGGAACTAGATTGTGTTTAARCTTCCCTYCAAACCAAAYCAWACCATGATTCTRTGATTCRATAAAGATAGAATGAAGTCTACACTGTTRTCCTGTGTTTTTTGAAAATGTATGACATTAGGTTTCCAATCAAAACAACATAGATCCATACAAAAATGGCTTATTAAAAGWCAGCACAGAGAGGTTGTGCTATAACATTTCTGTAATCATCATCAGTCTTCTCCACCTTCCCTTGGAACTTCTGCCACGGCCCAACTTGGAACTTCTGCCACTGAGCACAAGCCAACAGACTGCTGATGCCTCAAAGCAGACTCTAAACTGGTCAAACAAAGCAATTTTTTTAATGGATAATTAATAGCAAACAGTTCAAAAACTCTCAAAAAAACCCCAACACTTCAAAAAGACACTTCATTGAGTTCAGATTTAAAACATCTCCAATTTTACAGGCTTTCATAAAATCCAGAGCACAAGCCTGAAGAAACTGTTTCCATTCTCATTTGCCTGCTCTGGGAATTCTGGGACCTGAAGAACTGACAGATAAATCTACCATATCTTGTGATTCTTGAACTCCTGACCAGACCTATGAAACCATGCATCTGTCCCAACCAATACACAAGGAGCTGAACCAGCCTGTGCAGTTCTGCTCCATGGAGGGGTACCCAGTGGGGCTCTACTGTGGTGTAACTCWCACTGAACTGAGCAGCTTGATTCAGCTGCCWAAACTTTGCTGATTTAGTGTTTAARATGYCRTAGGGCACCCACAGCTTCYAYMMCACTGYCATGGCAAAGGACCTGGGAGASATGTKTTTTRAAACCCATTTRGGGGACAGTGGTGTTCCTGAGAGTGTCTCAGATGKCATTTGAACCTATATTTGGGAAACAAAACGGAGCAATTGAATAATTGATGAAGTTGACTTAATCTGCAAGTGAAATCCCACCTTTGTTTCCTTTTGCATTTAATAAAATGTCGAGGAAGATTCTGCTACACAACTTTGACTTTCCAGTACTGAAGGGAGCCTACAAGAAACATGGAGAGAGACTTTGAAAAAGGGCATGGAGTGAAAGGAAAAAGAGGAATGGCTTCAAACTGACAGAGAGAAGATTTAGATGGGTTTTCAGGAAGAAATTTTTCCCTGTGAGAATGGTGAGGCCCTGGCATAGGGTGCCCAGAGAAGTACCCAAGGCCAGGTTGGATTGGGTTTGAAGCATCCTGATCTATTGGAAGCTGTCCCTGCCTATGGCAGGAGGGCTGGAACTGGATGATCTTTAATGTTTTATTCCAACCCTGACCATTCCATGATTCTGTGAAGTCTAATGCACCTTAATGTTTTGCTAAATAATTCAGACGTGATATTTGAGCTGACTGCACCCACGGAGTCTGGCAACTTCTCATCAGCAGTTAAATTGCTTGATTTTATTTTCCCCACAGCATTTAGGAAAAAAAATAATTTTTCATTTCCCATTTAATTTCAAACATCTTGAGAAAGGTAACTACAGAGTTCTGTCTTGATTATGGTCAAATTGCAAACTTTAAGGTGCAGACTTTAAAGTCTATACTAGCAGCTGGCAACCAGCAGCAGTTCTTGGATTAATTTGATTTTACATATACTACTGACTGCATTGTAAGCATAGTTACTATAAAGAAATAAATTTATAAAAACATATATCAATAAATTATATTCTTAATTATAACTAGATTTTAAATACATCTATTAATTCTAGGTTTTAAATGAATATAGCATTTAATAACAAACATGGTTAATGCAAGAAAACTGTTTTTTCTTTCACCTTTAAATAAAGACCTTAAAATTTGCCTTAAGTAAGATTTATGATATGTACATGTAAAGACATGTTCATAGCATCTGTCGATGTTATGTTTGGGCATAAACTCATTTTTTTAACATATCTTTTTTTCCATCTGTTTTCTGAAGAAAGGAAAGACCATATGCAAAGCACAAATTTCTGTTGGTGAAAATACAGCTAAAGCCTTATTTGCACACTGCTGAGTCAAATATTTCTTTAGTGGTCTCTGCTGGAAGATCTGTTTCCAAAAAGCTCAGGGACGTTCTGTGCAGAGAGAGCTCTGTTCTTCAAAGGAGCACCTGAGTCTGGCTCAAAACTAGTGTTAGAGTCCTTCTTCCTTTGAGATACTTTCAGAAATATCAGCTGTGACTTTTCTTCACCAGACATTTCCAATTCTGATGGCATTTTAGATGTTTCATGTGAGATAAACCCTCCTGTTTTCTTTCCCTATTGGCAACAGAGATGGCCGAGGTGATTAYGGGCTCTGAGCAACCTGGTCTAGCAGAAGGAGGACTGGAATGAGATGAGATTTAAAGTCYCTTCCCACCCAAACCATTCCTTGATTCTATGGATAATGTGACTTCTGAAAGATGATTGTCCATTTAACAACCAGGAATGTTGCAAACTGAGAAGTGAACTTGAAGTAGGGGAGAGAACTGGTAAAAATGCATATTACAGATTAAACCATGCAAACCAAAAGAAAATTTCTTTTGATTGTASAAAAATGACTACAAGTTATCGCAGGATTTGGGGGGGAGAAGGTGCAATATTTTTAAGAAACTTTCTGAACATCAGAGAAGGGTAAAATATATATAAACCAGCTTCATAAA
Organism: Malurus melanocephalus; assembly: GCF_030028575.1. NCBI lineage: Eukaryota > Metazoa > Chordata > Aves > Passeriformes > Maluridae > Malurus > Malurus melanocephalus. The sequence continues at coordinate 117,812 of NW_026623620.1, forward strand.
TAATGTTTGTTTTTCTATTGTGTGTATGCCTTTATGTTTCAATTCACTGGAGCACATTCTGTTACACAAACAGAAATACTAATGAGAGTGTTTGCCTCTGACTAACTACAATTTTCTTTCAGCTGTTGAATTTCTGTGAAATTATCCGTTGCTTTATCCACTAGTGCAAAGTATTAATCACAATTCCCTTCAGAACAACTGCCAAGTTTATCAGTGCTCCTGTTTCAGAGCAGTAGGTTCAGAATAAATTGCTCCCCTTCTCCATCCATCAAGACTGCTGTTTTTGAAGTCAGGGTGGGAAAGTTGGATGTATTAAATAAGAGCAATATGTTAAATGTATCTTTCCTCCCTACAAGCTGACTCTCAGAAACACACCCTAACTACTGTTTTCTTTTATCTTTTACTTAGAGAGTCAAAAGACACGAGTTCAGGCACAGCCAACACAGATGTTTCTCTTCTCTTTTCTCTTTTCTTTCTTTCTTTTCTTTTCTTTCCTTTTCTTTTCTTTTTTCTTTCTTTTCTTTTCTTTTCTTTTCTTTTCTTTTCTTTTCTTTTCTTTTCTTTTCTTTTCTTTTCTTTTCTTTTCTTTTCTTTTCTTTTCTTTTCT
>NW_026623620.1:118693-127292 GCF_030028575.1 Malurus melanocephalus
TTCCTTTCCTTTCCTTTCCTTTCCTTTCCTTTCCTTTCCTTTCCTTTCCTTTCCTTTCCTTTCCTTTCCTTTCCTTTCCTTTCCTTTCCTTTCCTCTCCTCTTGATGGAGCATTTCTATATATAACCAGGAAGAAAAGAGCAATTAAGGACAAGACAAAAGGTTCTCATCTGATGTAAATTGGCCTAATTCCACTTATCTTGCCAGAAATCACTTCTTTTCTTCTTCACATAGTTTAATCTAAATCTGGAGCTAATGCAAAATAAAAGTGTATTTAAGATACTTGAGAGCTCCGGTACTTACAGTTCAGGGGCAGGATAGTTATGAGGAATGAAATTAGCAATTTAAAATGAAAGGTATAATCTATATTTTCATCTAAGGTAAGATCCAAATATAGAGTCAGTCTTGAGAAAAGGTTTGTATCCCCACAAAACTCCCTGATCAGTCTATTCCCACTTATTTTCACATGAACCAACAGTTCTGATACACCCAGAAAAGACAATGAACAACTCAAAACCCTCAAAAATCCTCAAAATCCTCAAAATCCGCAAAATCCAATTATACAGGGAACTAGAGTTCCCATTGGATTCCTTGGCTTGAATGCTCTCGTTGAGATGGTCAAACAATGACGTGCAGTTTTTGACCTGTATGACTAGTGAAAAATCAAAAGAAGACTAGGATGGGTGTCTTTAGAACTCAAGGCTGGCTAAACTTGGACATTAAAATGTTCAAACAAGGGTTATCGTCCAAATAGAACAGGAGGGACCATCRTGCAACTCACAGCTTTGCCACAGGCCATTGACAAGGTCTTTAAACAAGTCAATTCTCCCTTTGGGTTCAACTCTCTCTGTGGGGTGTCCCAAAGCCAAACTGGACCTCTGATTCTCAATCCTGAAAGGTGCTGAKCCTGAAAGCATTTTATGGTGCACCTAAAAACAGAAGGAAATCCCAAATCTYTGATTCACCCACTTAATTCCACACTTTAGAGAAGTATGGAAATAGAAGGAAGTATCAGGTCTAGCAGATCCACGTCATGTCCCTTTCATCAACCTGTCAAGTCCCATCAAAGAAAGAGAGATTATTTTTTTTCTCATACTTTTTCTCACAGAAGTTCCACATAGGGTTAGAAGGGATATATTGGGAAGAAATCCCCGATTGTGAAGGTGGTGAGGTCRTAGAACAGATGGAGCAGCTGTGACTGCACCTTCCCCCAAATGTGAAATAGTGTAGGCTGTAAGGGACCATCCAAGAACTTTTCTAACCATGGGCAGGGACACCTTCCACTATCCCAGAGTGCTCCATGCRCCATCCAATCTGGCCTTGGACACTTCCATCAATGGGGCATCAATTATCTTCTCTCCTGGTACAGCTCTCAGAGAGGCTCTGCCCATACCCATGAGTAGTCATTATTTTATCCTTGAATATAGCACAGAAAGAGTTGGCTCTTGACAAAAAAAAACATGAAAAGTGAATTTTACAAAGCTGAAACAGAGCTGAGTGCTCTGAATGCCTACACACAGCCTGTTCTGCCGCCTCTGAAACACCACAGCCTATTTCAGGCATGTGTTTCTTCATTCTAAAAGAACTTGACAATCTTGAAGGACATTTTCAAGAAGGAAAGGACCTTCTTCACAAGCTAAAATGCTAGTAGGCAGGAGATGTGTTTTCTGGAGGAGGTAACTGGCACCTTTTTTATATTTCCTGACAATTTGACCTTAAATTGAAAAGGACTTGAAATCATAATTAGGAAAACTAATGCAAAAAAAAAAAAAAAAAAAAAAAAAAAAAAAAAAAGTAGAAAAGTCAGACTTTCATCTTGTTCAGAATAATAACAGCATTCAGCTCCTATGGAATATTCTTTGGCAATTCATCTGGAAAGCTTTTATTGAAATAACAAGTGCCTTCCCTCCACTTTCCAAAAGTAGAACTTAACCAAGCATGAGAAGAGATAAAGAAAGATTAGATGCCCAAGAATACTTAATAAATAAGTAGCACACCCATCATGTGGTGTGTTGACCTTGGATGGCTCCTGAATGGTCTGGGATAGTGGAAAGTGTTCCTGCTCATGGCAAGAGGTTGRAATGAGATGAGCTTTAAGGTCCCTTCCAACCCAAACCAATTTGTAATCTATGGTTCCATCCACAGGACAGAGAGAGAAAATTTGATAGAAGAGCTTGGGGGTCAAGATGAAAACAGGAAGAACTCTCACCAATCACCTTCACAGATGAAACAGGCTCAAACTAAGAAAGATTAATTCAATTTACTGMCAGTGGTTTGCACAGTAGAACTAACAAAAAGCCTGAAAACACCTTCCCTCTCACCCCTTCCTTATATCCAGGCTTAACTTCATGACAACCCATWCAGACCCTGGAAAGATAAATCAGAAGAATCAGAGAATGACATATTGTTTTGGGTTGCAAAAGGTCTTAAAGATCATCTAGTTCCACCCTTCCYTTAGGCACAGACACCTTCCACTGTTCCAAGCTGCTCCAAGGCCCTTCCAGCCTGGCCTTGGACAATTCCAGGGATCCAGGGGCAGCCACAGCTTCTCTGGRCACCCTGTGCCAGGGCCTCCCCACCCTCACAGGGARCAATTTCTTCCTAACATGTAATTTAAATCTCATAGTTTGAAATGATTGCCACTTGTCCTGTCACRATCTGCCTGTGTAAAAAGCCTYTTTCCTTCTTTTTTATAAGCCCCCCTTAAACCCTGGAAGGCCTGAAGGAGGTCTCCTCAAAGCTTTCTCTTCTCCATAGTGAACAATCCTAATTTGAATCCTCATGGCAACCACACAACTTGTTCAGTGGCAAGATTTCCATTTGCCTTCTCTTCCACCAAGGCTTTTCCTCATCTCTCTCCCCAGCCTGCATCTAACTCACAAAATGACCTGTTCCACTTCCAACTCATTAAATTCAACCCACAATAAAATCATTCAAGTTGCTAATTTACCTCTGAACTTTTCAGAGCTGGACCTTAAAGCCCAGTAGCTGCCTATCACACACCACCCTTACAGATTTCCCTCAGTGCAATCAATTTCCACCTCTGCCATGCTGGCTGTTGCTGCAATAGTCACTTTTTGTCATTTTCTATAAAGTGCAAATGCTACAGGCCCTTCAGACACTGTCTGCTMTACACACACGGTGAACCCACCTTTAAAAATGTTTCTCATAAATCTTTTCTGTCACCTCTGCTTTGCTAACATTAAATTGAAAAGAGGGGGAAGGGGAAGGAAAAGATCCTCTAAAATAGTATTCTGGGTCTTGCTTTATGGCAATTTAGTATTTTTTTATTATTATTTTCTCTTATTTTATTTTTAACCATAAGCCCTCTTTTTTTTTTTTTTTTTTTTTTTTTTTTTTTTTTTTTTTTTTTTTTTTTTTTTTTTTTTTTTTTACATTGAAAAGCCAAGTTATTATTTCCTGGAGGTTTACACTCAAAACCTCACATTGTCAGTTCATTTAATGTCACTTTACTTTATGCTTGATGCCAGTTTTAAGGCTCAGCAAGAATTGACAATGCAATCCTTTCCCAGCATCAGCTGACTGTGTTTTCTCTGACAGCAAGATTTCAAATCAAGGATTTAATAAACTAGTAGCTCTTGCTAGCAGTGAAATGTTCTTTCAATTCCACCACTTTAAGAACATCAAACAGACCTCAGCTATACAGCAGAGATTACAGCTAAACCAGAAATGCAGCTGATTTGCATTCACAGGATCGCCAGGGTTTGACTTTTAGAGAGGGAAAAGATGAAGAAAAATAATTTTGCTTAAAGTCAATGTGCATGTGAGTGTGCAGATGTCTGTAAGCAGACTTCACGTACAGAGGCACAGAGAAAAAGGACAAGAGACTGGAGATGATGCATTCAGTGGTTAAGTTACTCATTTGTGAGTGTGTTCAGTAGGTGAAAGGCAGCCTGGAGGARCTCACAGGCTGAGTGAGCTGGGAAAAGGTGTTACTCACTCTCAGCCTGGTGGCATCGACTCCAGACCCTTCCCTGCTGAGGTTAACACTGAATTCCACTGAGCTGCAATCCATTACACCGTTTCCCATTCACKGACTGACCTACCTGCTATCCCAGCTTCCCACATCACACTTCGGAATTTGGCCCCGTGTTCACACACCCAGAGGGGAGGAAATGTAAAAAACCTCCACCTGTGAAGCCCAAAGGGACCTTTAAAGTACTCAATGAAAACCATCTTGTGCGTGTGTCTTTCTGTCCCTGCAGGGACCTGTGGTCACAGCTCCACTGGGAAAGGTGATGAGGAAGGAGAACAAGCGAAGGAGAGGAGCAGAATTTCCTTTGCTAATCCACAGCCACACTGTTGAGTTTCAGGTGTAAAAACATTGATAATGCAGCAGCCCAGGGATACGCTCCTCCCCCTGGGGCAGCTGGATTGAGCTGTTGTTCAAGAGTATTCCATAAAATGGGAATTCCATAAAATGGGCAATACTGGGGCARTCTGAGGAAGACCAGAGAAGCTGTGGCTGCCCCAACCCTRGAAGTGTTCAAGGCCAGGTTGGATRGGGCTCTGAGAAACCTGGGATTGTGGAAGATGTCCCTGCCCATGGCAGGGGGKYTGRAACGAGGTAATCTTGAAGATCCTTTCCAACCCAAACCATTTTATGAGTCTTGGAAAGCGAATGTTTATGGGCCATACTTATTTGTGCACTCATTTGGGGAATTATGCTGTAGTCAGGGGTGGCTTTAAACTCCTGAAATGACTTTACAGATCTAATGCCACTAAAAGTTCTTAGAAAGCAAAGTACAGAGATCTGTTTCATCTCTTTATTCCCTGAGCCCTCATTATTTYTTATGGAAGAACTGGTGATGACGACTCTTGCACTGAGTTAACATTTTCATCTTTCTGCTGCCAGTCAGCAAGTCCAAACCAAGCTGTATGGTGTGGACTCCTCTCRGGGAGAAATTTTTACTCCTCCACCATTGTCTCTCCATTTCTGCTCCATCTTACAACATATCCAAGCTGTGTTYACCCACCTTTGCTCAGGAGGAATATATTTCTTCAAAGCAAACACTTTAATTGATGTTACTTAACTGAACCTACAGGCCTATCCACATAACAATGCTCWCCAAAATTAATCTGAATTAGCTTTTTTAAGTGGATTAATTAAACTACTTTAAACTCAAATGTGGACACCCTTGTTCGAAATTAAAGAGGCTTAATTCAATTTAACTGAATTAACTTTCAAAGTAAATTAAGCCAAATTGAATTATAGCCATTCCAGTCCACACAGAGATTTAGATTCATATGTTGAGGGCGCCCATCAGGTGTAGGGAGTTGCTGACACCTACCAGGTTTTTATTGCCGCCTCGTTACCAGAACTTACTAATCCTTCTATATTTCCTAGACTAAAATCAGCAGAGTGTAATTATCCACTGAAGTTTGGTCAGGTACCTTTGAAAGCTTTCTTCATTAGCAGCTCATTCACCAGGCTGCAAACGAGCAGTGGAGACAGCTGGTCATGTCCTCCACCAGCCCTGCAAGAGAGGTGATTACATCTGATGGGGGAGCAGGATGGAAAACCAGAGGAGTAATATCTTAGGTCAACCCTACATTTCCCAAAATTAACCCCTAGGAACCCCTGAACATCTCAGAATAACTCCTCAGAGAGTCCTCAAAAGGGTAAAGTAATGAAGGACATTACAGAAATATTTTTCCATTGTTTTTTAAGTTTGCTTTATTTTAGATGTGATTCTCTAGAATTATTGTCCTTCTGACTATAATCAGATTAATGCCGATTAAAACCAGGGAAGAGCTAAACAAAGAAAAGCTAATTAACCATTTTTGTTACATACTCCATAATAAAACTTCTATATTTTTTACTAAATTATTAAGACACACACTTATTTTTCTCGTTCCCTGTCTTGAGAGAATTGTCCTTTTCTTTGCCTGGGTAGCTCTGTTCTGTGCACATCCATTTCAGAGAAGTCATTTACAAATTCCAAGACATCTCTCTCCAGCTTCCCTGCAATAAGAGGGAAGGAATGTGAACAGCCAGTATCATACCCAGCCAAAATCTGCACTGGATTTGAATGTACAGGTCTTGTAGGAGATGGGGAAACGCCATTCAGAAGTATTTTGCAGAAAAAATTCCATTTAATTACTGGTCACCTTTTTTAGTTTCGATGACCTGGTTTAGATTTTGCCTATCACAGACCAGGCTGTTCAGTTACATTAGGTTTTGATAGGCCCTTTACTAAAAAGCTGGTTTTGATAGATTGGAGGTTTATTTCATAGAGTTATAGGAGCTACTGAAAGTCTCATCCAACCTGACCCTGACCATTTCCAGTGATGGGATGTCCACCCATCCTCTGTGCCTGTGCTTGGCCACCCTCAGAGTAACAAGAGGTTCCTGATACTCAGAGAAACCGCCTGTGCTTCCCTGTGTGCCCACAGCCTCTGCTCCTGGCACTGGGACTGGCACAGAGCCTGGCTCAGCCCCCTTTGCACCCTCTCTTCGGGTATAAAAAAATTTTTGTAGTAGGAGAGATCACAAAAGYTCATTTTCAGGGTGGAATTAATTTCTTTTTAATCTTAGCTGTTCAAAAGTCATTCTTAGACCAATGAATCCAGATCAGCACCTCCTWAAATCTATTTAGTCCATCCTAGGACCTTCCATGAGAGCCAGATGACACACACATCTTTCTGCTGACTTCTAGGGCACCCCTAACAACTGGCTAAGGTTGGACTCTTAACTTCTCCTCGGTTAAATCTACGTAAGATCCTATCAGTTCCAGTKCYCAACCACCCTCTGGAGGAGAAACCTTTTCCTGACATCCAGCCTAAACCTCCCCTGGCACAGCTTCATACCCTTCCAGCATTGGGCTGGCACCCATAAAAGAAATTGAAAGTATCAGCAGCAGAAATGCAATTCAAATGTTCTGTGACTGCAGCTGGTTGTGGATTGTGCASTGATGTTGCTATTTCCTGTCTGAATATTTGATTTGCGTAGCCAACAGCTCCAAAAGGGCAGAYATTGCAATGAGAGATCATTTCAAAACTCATCAGACTTCAATATTAGACCACTGCAAGTCAAAATTCATTTTGCTGCTTGACCCAATGAATACTTGAGAATTCAGGTTCTTGTGAGAAAAGGTACGAAGAAAAGATGACTTCACCTAGGATTTTTGTTAGTTTTTTTTTGTTTTGTTTTGGGTTTTTTTGGCTTTTTTTTTTTTTTTTTTTTTAAATTCAAATGGATATTTTGAAGGGAGAAAGAAGAAAAGTTTCTTCCAAAACACTGATCACAAAGGCATAGAGATTAAAGGCAAAACCAAACTCCATTTAGGCAGAAACACAATTCTGTTAAAAGTCAAGTCCTTAAACAGTTTCCATTTCCTTCAATAAGTGAAACATTGCACAACACGTAGCTCTGAGACAAGAAATTAACAGCTCTTCTCTCCTCTGCAGCAAATTGGAACTATTTTCTCCCAGCCCGTTTGAACTCAGTTTCATTGCACCACAAGTTGACTTAGGGAGCGAACCAAAACCCATTTGTGTCATCAGGGCTAAGATTTGCATCTCTTCACTTTAGACAGGGAGAAGTCAGACACCTCATCTGAGCTCCTTACCCCAGGCTCCTGTCAGAGTCAATGGAGGGAAGCCTTCTGAGACAGATTCATTCTATTTATCTCAGCATACATGAATCACCTTAAGAGGAACTTGTTGCTCTTCTCTGGCTATTAACTGAGCCGTAGGGTGGCAGATTCAAGTTTAAGCAACTTGCTTGCAGTTATTTAACTTGGGGCGCATGAATTTCACCSTGGGAAGCTTATATTTTATTTCTCCAAGCTGCAGACCTGATTTTATGTACCTCCAGTAGCTCCAAACATCCCTTGCAAGTCACTTCAGGGATGTGGAAAATCAGTCCTTGTCTTTACACTGAAATATGAAGATTATACAGTTTTGTTATCAAAATTAAAATTGTTTACAAGTAAAAGACCTTCTAGTCCCAGAATTAAGCTTRATTTCTGTCTTTGCCTACCTTCACTTTGTTTTTTCCCATTCAGTCACCTTCTGTATGTGATCTTGTACTTTCTCCCAGTTCTGTGTKTTTGGGCAAGCTGTTGCATGTGCTGATGGGCCAGCAGGCTGCCCATATTCTCCTTGGAATAAGCAAAGAAGGGATTTAAACTCTCTTTCCCATGGTGAGGTTATCTTTCCTTTTCCTGGCTGCCAGCTTCCACAAAACTTGTCAGGACATCATATCTCTGAGACATCTACTCCTCTCAGTCAAATGCACTTGAAATCAGCCCCATGTGTTTGAAAATTAGACAAGGAAGGAAGAAAAGGATCTGAACACCCTCTTGGGCAGGTCATATTCCCTTAAAATTAGACTGATCATATGCTTCCTTTGCACTGTGAAATCTGGTAAAAGTTCTAGTAGAGGTGTACTAGCAAAGGCAAGACATACGTTATTTTTTATATAATTCCCCTCCTTTTGGTGCAATTCCTCTCTTTGAGGAATATAGAAGCCACACCAACATAAATAAGCTAAGCCAACAAAAGCACAACAATTTTTTTTTCTTTCTGTACTGGCAAAATTACTCCCTCAGATGTTCCAGTTTCTTCTTCTGCAG
>NW_026623620.1:127368-130871 GCF_030028575.1 Malurus melanocephalus
CCCTCCCTGGGAATGCCTCCGTTTGTTATGCCCTGAAACACAAAGCATTAACAGCCTTTTAGAGAGTGCCAACACATGGTAGAGGTAGCTACCTGCTCTGTTTTCCATAAAACGGGTGTTAATAGGCTCTAGAGGGGTCCCTCAGTAAAGACACGGAGGAGTTCAAGCATTTATTGACTGGTTTGTATCTCGTAGAAATATTCGAAGTGGAACACAGGAGATGCAGAGAAAAAGCCACACAAATGAGAAGCTACTAATGAAGTGTTTTTACAGTTGGGGTTCAATGTGTGAGCTTGTAAAAGCTGATTAACTACTATTGTGTTTTCATCTAACTGGTTTGATAATTTGTTGGTTAAATGGCTCAGCTGAGAAACCAGTGAGTGTCCTTGGAAACATGCTGGTGCAAGAGTTAAAGCCTCAAATCCACACAGAGGGGGCAGGTTTATGTTGTGGATCCACAATACACTTCTCTTTTAATAGGTGAAAGAAAAAAGTGTCTGAAGAGTCATATTTTGTTCTTACAGTTTTCTCTTTGAGTTTATTCCAATCACTAAAATTGAAATCCTCTTTAATTTCTCTTTGTCATAATAAAGGCAATTAAGTTGGCTTTAAGTTGATTCTCTTATTTTTCTTCTTTTATTCTTAAATATTTCTTTTTCTCATTTGCTTTCTTTCTCTCTCTGTCTCTTGTTCTTCTACCTCCACTTAATGACTGTTTAGAAGAGAATATTCTGGGCTGGATTAACAATTAACTTAAACCGGTTAAATATCACATTGGTGCAGCAACAATACAACACAGGAGACTTGAAAAAAGCTGGCTGGAAAAACAGGAAACCTCAGTTTTCAAAAGAATTATTGGAAACCTGAGGTAGGGGATGGATAGAAGTTGCGAAAGATCATTATYATTTCATTCTCTCTTTTTCTAAAATTATTCCTTATTTTCACTTTCAAATTCAAGTCATACCACTTTAAGATTATAAAGCCTGTTATCTAATGAAAGAACTGGGAATTTTATGGCTTTACTGCACGTGTGTCTGTCTGAGCAAACAGATCCCTGCAAATCYTACTGAYTTTAGACTGGTGATGGACTGGACTKCCAGCAAAGCTGAGKTAGATCTTGGTGGTAAACACATTCTGAGTTAAATTAATCATCATGAACARCAACCCAGAAAGAACTCTGCAAAAGGATTGGGTGAGATAAACTCATCTCTAATGAACTGAACAGACTCTTAAAAGATGGGATGACTGAAAATTTTGAATCAAGAAATCAGTGTGAAGGGTTGGGGCGGTTTTTGCAGAAAAAAAAAAAAGGAGCAGAAACAATCCTCCCATGATAATTTGACTCTGAAAATGCCTGTAGAGCACTGTTGTGGGTTGCAGTTCCTGTTTTTTGTCTTCCTCCAGCAAGATTTGGATTTCCCAGTCACATTGAATCTCTCAGGGTGCTCTAAGACATTGGACCCAAGGACATACCCACTGCCCCTTATTTTGAGAGAAGAACCTCTGTTCCACAGGTCACACAGAGCCCTACAACTGTGTTTCTCAGTTGAAATAACTTGATTTTCATCCAGGTTTTGACTTATAGTCTAAATAATTAACTTTGGGGTTTTTCCCATTTTCCAGTCAATGCTACTAAGAACAGAACAATCCCTGAAAAAGTCAAACAGCCATAGACAATGCTAAACATGTCAATTCAATTTTTCAGGTGTAGCTTATAAAAATGGGGGGTGATTCCCCCATTTGGAGGAAGCAGATTCACAGTCACAATTTTCCCACCAAAGGAAAAAGAAGTTTAAAATAAAAACAACAAAATAATTGAACTATTTTGTTTGTAATGGATATCTGGAGGGCTGTAGTCCAACATCCTACCCAAAGCAGGATGAATTTCAACATTGCATCAAGATGATCACAGGCTTGTCCAGTTTGGTTTTCATATTTTAAAAGATGCAGTTACACTGCCTGAAAGTTCTCTCTTTAAATTGTTTGGTATTAATATCTAGCTGTAATTGCATTTATTGCAACGTTAGCCTTCTGTCTTGTCTTTGTACATCTCAGATGAAATTTTGGTTCCACCATCTCTGCAAACTCCCCTCAGGAGGCTGCAGACAGCAATTAGATTGCCCTTCCCTCTCCAAGGTTGAACAGACCYGATCCCTTCAGCCTTCCACAAAATGTGCTTTGCTCTCCAACTCCCTTAAAAGCCTCCACTGGACACACTCCAGTTTCACAATGTAGGGCTTCCCGTAAGCAAACACTGGGGAATAATCACTTCATTCAATCTGCTGCTGCATTTTTCTTAATSTACCCAGCACCAAGTTGGCCTCTATCACCATAAGTCTGCCCTGCTCACTCATCTTTGGTTTGCTGTTCATGAAGCATCCCTCACCACAGAACTGCCACAAAGTGCCCAGACTATGGAATTTCATTAAATCTCTCCGTCCTGAGTGGAGATTTGTGAGTGTGTGTTTGTTTAATTTCTGGAAGTCCTTGCTAGCTCATCCCTCCAGCTTAATTCCTTCTCAGTGTCAGTCCTGTGCTCCAGGAGAGAGAGGAGCTGGGCCTGTTTATTCTGGAGAAGGGAGGACTGAGAGGGGATCTCATTAAAGTTTATAAATATCTCYAAGGTGGGTGCCCAGAGGATGGTGCCAGGCTCTGCTCAGTGTGCCAGAGGAGGGCAAGGAGCAATGGCCAMAAAGTAAAACATCAAGTAAAACAAAGTAAATGACCACAAAGTAAAACATCAAGTTCAACCTCAATATGAAGAAGAAATTCTTTATTTTGASGGTGGCAGAGCACTGGAACAGCTGCACAAGGARGTCATAGAGTTTCCTCTCTGGAGACATTCAAAACCCACCTGGAGGTGCTCCTGTGTCACCTGCTCCAGGTGACCCTGCCTTGGTAGGGRKGTTGGACTGGTTGATCTCCAAAGGTTCCTTTCCAACCCTAAAAATTCTGTGATTCTGTGGTTTGAGTATGGATTCTCCATACTGAATTATCACATTATTTTCTGCTGTACAATAATTGAAAAAATACATCAAGAATGAAAAAGACCCCAGAGGAAAAGAAAAACTCAAACACACTTTTATGTATGTTGAAGCACAGAGAAAATGAATCAAAGTGTGAGACAACTGAGCCAGCAGAGAAAGACATAACAAGACTGACTGTAAGTTAAAGACAGACAAATGRAAATCAAAAAACAGTCATGACTTTTGAGCACCAAAATAAACAACCAGGACAACTCATGGAGCCTCCAATTTTTTGATGTCTTCAGATTAGGTCCAGTTGTCTCTCAATGTGAATTCAGCCAAATACAAATTACTGGTATTGACATACGGGAAAATAGATGAAATGCACTGSCCTGTGGAACACAGGAGGAGAAACTGAATTATCTAATGGACTCTTCCAGGTTAAAGCTTTTGAATTTATGAATAATGTCTGGGACAAATCTGCTGCTGAAATAATACAGATGTCTATAATGATGCCTGCTCATTCTGTTGTGTAGT
>NW_026623620.1:131791-174843 GCF_030028575.1 Malurus melanocephalus
TTACAGTTCAAATGTATTGTTCTATTTTTGGCCAGAAACCCTCCCTAGCAGAAGGATTTCATCCAAGGATTTCACCCAATACTGCAACAGAACCTTCACATTTTTTTCAGGATGATATTAGGGAATTGCTGCCCCAGTATTTTGTTCTAGAAGACAAACTAAAAAAATATAGGAAAAAAAAAAATAGAGGAGACAGCCACTTGTGTCTTGTGCTTGTGTGAGGGTTGCTGTAAATAGAATGAAACAGACACGTTAATTGCTGCTTTCATAGGAATTAATTAAAATTAAAAAAAGTTCCTGAAACATGCACTGCCACCAGACAATCAAGAGCGAGAAAGAGAGAGAGACGGGAAGAGAGAAAAAGCTGGCTCCATGCAGGGCCTTTTTGCTTACAGCTATGAGACAGTGCTGCACTTTCTCCTAATAACCTTGACCTGCTTTTCCTGGCTCAGCAGTAGCATCTGTGTCACATCGGCTTAGCATCTGTTTATCAATCCAACAGCACAAACCTGATTCCTGCTCCTATTCTCTCTGCTGCTCACGATATTAAAATGACTGAATTAAACCGGCAGAATTTGAGAAGAAAAGGAGGTTCAGAGATGAGAACAGCTCTCTAAAAAGGAAAGGTGAAAAAAAAAAGTACCAGGGAAGAGAAAAGCTATATATAGGAGCTCCATTTATTTTATTTTTTTTTATGTAATCTCAATGCATTTAAAGAAGAAATTTGGGGTGAATGATCACTGCTAAAATCTCTTATGCAGAATTCAGGGCCACAGGCTTTCAGAACAGAGGAGGCAGGAATCATCTCAGATGTTTTTGAGAAAAGACATGGCAAGTACAACCAGGTAATAAATTACAATCTGCCTGCAGTCCCTGCCTCCAGGTGAAAGAGCAAAACACCAGTGAATAGGATTTAATGCAGATCTTTAATACACAGGGTGAAAGCTTTTGGGAACTCCCTAGTCTTGCCCCTGGGGTTTACTTCGCCCCTTTTGGTATCATTGCTCTGTTCTTTGCGGTTCTGAGACAGAACCACAGAATCACAGAACATCCCAAATTGGAGGGGACTGACAAGCATCATGAATCCCGCTCCTGAATCCCAAAAATCACATCACACATGCCCGAGAGTGTTGTCCAAACATCTCTTGAGCTATGGCAGCCTTGGGGCCGTGACTATTCCCTGGGGAGACTGTTCAATGCCCAACCCCTGGGGGAAGAACCTGTTCCTGATATCCAACAAACCTCCCCTGAGACTGCTCCCGCCATTCCCTTGAGTCCTATTGCTGGCCACCAGAGAGAGAAGAGAAGSCACAAAAAGTCTCTATTAAAACTGAGGTGCCAAATGGTGCAGTTTTTTGTTTGTTTTTTTTTAATTCTAATTTTTAATATTATTTTTATTATTTATTTTATTGTCATGCTTGGATCTGAACAAATCAATGCCCCACTGTGCTGTGCATGCACAATGTGGTGTTTATCTTCCAACCTCCCACCTGCACAGAAACTGAGGCTGCAGGAAAAGGAAGGAAAAAAAGAACTGGAGAGATTCTCTGATCTGCTGGAAACAGCTCCATGAGTCTGGAGTACTGCAGAATTGAGTAAAGGTCTCATGAGTACTCAGTGTTCAAAGCATAAAACAGAATAGTAAAACAGACATACACCAAATTAATAAAAACACACAGCTTGCCATATCAGCACAAATAGCCACAACTTTGGGGTTATGTCTCCTATAAGAAAACATTTTTTTTTTTCCAGTAGCACAGAGATCACTGAGTTCATTAACGCTGCACTGGAAACCRTTTTGGGTACTGATTTGGACAGGAATTACACCCAGAGAGAGACACACTGTACCATCCTAAATTATTCCCTGGAGTTCTCCCATGTTTTACTTCCCTGAGAACTCCAAGATCAAAACCTGACAGTGGTGTGGCTGAAAGCCAGTGGAGTGTAAGAGGTCTTTTTGCAATTACATTTATACACATCCTTATTTATTYTTCCTTCCAAGTGCATTAATGGAAACCTTGGACCACATCCACAGCAATGCAGGCTGAGCTGCTCCACTTGGTTTTGTCCCTACATCCATATTTGCTGATTGTAAATAAAAATATAAAAGGAAAATAGGTGGAAAGAAGAGATTCATTGCAGTTACACAAACTCCCAGCTATCAAAACCATATGAGCAGATCTCAGTGTGAGGCAAATAYATGATTTACAGGCTAATTCACTGCTCAGGCCACCTCCAGTGAACTGAGATTAGTCAAGAGATGAGTTTGAAAGAGAAAACATATGTAAACAATTGCTGAACCTCCAAAGGTTTCCAGACCAGTCCAAAAGGATTCTTCTACAGGGAAACAAAGGATAAAATTATTTGGATTATAGATCTGTGAAGGAGCAGAGAGCCATCGCTGACTTTGGTCCAAATTACAGCTATTCCAGAGTTCTTCCTAATGTAACAGTGCACATGGATGTGATACAAACATGAAATATGATTTTCAAAGAGCCTTTTTTTCTTTTTTCTTTTTAAGAGATTTTCACTTTCTCCATGTCATCTTTTGTCTGAGATCCATGCCAGAAACTCCTAGGAAAGCACACCCAATGTCATCGAGGTTGCAGGATTTCACCTACATTTCACACAGGAAAGCTTCATYGCCCCAGGGTCACTCAGAATCTTTCCCCAGCTCATTTTTGCAAAGGCTGGGCTTGATTCGCATCAGTAGCTGTCCAGACTTCACTTCAGGATTCCTCATGCCTCAGGCTGAAGACAGAAACAGCAGGAGGTGAACAACAGGTTGGGTTTGAGATCTGGCGYTTATGGAAGCCTGGGTTCCATCACTACAGGATCACATTTAGAGATAAAATAAGATAYAGTTTTAGGAAGATCATAACTGGCATCAGGATTACAGCTAACTTTTATCCAGGAGAATTATTGGAGCAGCCAAGGTGTAGTTAAAGGAGGAAGAAGATGTGAAAAAGATTGACCTGAGATATATTAAACTTTATTCCACTGTTAACAAAATCAAGTGTTTAGACAAAGTGTGTGGCACTATAACGAGCTAGACTTTATTTTTTTTTAATATGATATCTGTAGAAGGAATTCAGGTAAGGTGCCAACAGCTCCCATTGATTGCAGCACTGCGCAGGAATTAAAATCTCTTGTACTAAAACATTGTTGTATCTCTTGTGAATTAAAATTTCTTGTTATAATCTGTTTAGGATGGAGCAAGTAAATAAGGGAAGATATTTATATGTATTTTATATATAAGATGGGTACATAACAGTGGCTCCTTACTGAAGACATTGCAACAGGGGTGAATGAGGAAGTAAGGCTCACACAACAGCCCCCATATGTGTCACTTGCCCATTCTTATTTACCTCCATCAATTGCTTGAGGAATGCTTAATAATTGTTATTCTTGGTTATAAATCTTATATCTGTTTGAATAAAGAGGTAGCAAGAGAAAAAAAAAAAAAATAAGAGTAAGCTCATCTCTACATGCCAGCCAGGTAAAATTTGCCCAAATCAAGCCAGATTCAGCCAATACTGGTTGAGCTGCCAGACAAACTGAATAACAGGGATAAGGCCCTGGGATTGAACTGGAATTGCCACATGGGAGAACACTGACCAGGGAAAAAAACAGGGAAAAAGACAGAGACACACCAGGGGCCACGTGGGAGGTATGACCATGGTCTTGGAGATGTAGGGGAACAGGGTATGGGCTTCATTGGTTCTGTTCCGTTGGAAATGGGTTTTGTTTGGTATTTCTGAAAGTTTAGAAATTGGGGATCTCACCTGATCACTGACCATGCAATTGTGTTATGGCTGCATATGTTTATCTTACGAAGTCTGGCTGAGGTATTTGAGAAAGCAGGAGATGTCACAGATCAGTGACTCAGTCTGAGTTACTTCCTGAGCAACAATCCATAATAAAAAAAAAAAAAAAAAAAAAAAAAAGAAAAAAAAAAGAAATAACAGAAGGAAATATATTTTTAATGGGAGGCTTCAATTTGGGAGACATATGCAAGCAGCAGTAAACTTCTCTTCAAATTTAAGAAAAATATAAAGATGAATTAATTATGGGCTGGCAGTTGGTCGTAGCCTAGGGACCAACTGTTATTATTAGATTGCACTCCATACAGAGAGAGGACAGGACAAACCAGTAATAAATACACTTGACTCTCCAAAGTAATTCATYTCTCAAAACTGGGAAATTATAAAGAGCTTTAAAAGGTAGGGGAAAAAATCAAGAAAATGAGAATGAACATTGGACTGTTTTAAGATGAGTTTAGGAARCTGTGAGACCAAGTTGTGTAAAAGTAGAACTTTGTTCAAAGGCAAAAGAAATGCACTAATTAGAAATRAGAATGCAACATGTGACAACTGGAAAGAAAGAGATCCGAACACACACAGCAATATAAATTAAACATTATAAAGTGTAGAAAATTGATAAGGGAAGCTAAAGACATCAAAGAAAATCCCATGGTTAGTAGGATTAATGACAATGAACTTAATTTTTAGGAATAATTAGGAACAAACTAAATCCTACAAATAGCATAAAACCATTTAGTAATGGAAACTGCAGAAGTGTTTAAACCCTACAGTGAAGGGTCAGGTCTCCATACGTTTCTGTTTATCTAATAAGGCTTGAACAATTTGCATCCTCAAAGAATTTATACACTGAGGAATGCTCTATATCCTGTAATTTTAAAAGTCATTATTAAATTAGTCTTGTGGCAACTTTTCTAGTATTTTTTCTAGGGTCAACTTCAAAGTGATCAGTCTATCCTTCTTGTCAGTTCATTTATCTCTGTTTTWAAGTATATTGATATGACACCAGCATATTTTCCTTTTCTGGAATTTCTTTGTTATGCCAATATTGTTAAAAATTAGTGGTTGACTAACAGTGATTGACTGTGTGATTCTGTGATGAGATTACAAGATAGTTTGATAGACTGTAGGTAACCTAATATTTCAGAAGACATTTAAAATTGCTACCACATATTCTAACACACATCGAAAAAAAGCCCACAAAGAACTTTGAGGAAATTCCATAACAAAAATTGAACAGAAAAAAAGATAATAAATATTAAAAATTTAGGTATCATGGAGGAATAAGCAGTGAATAAAAGCTGAATCAGGTTAATTTAGTTGCTCAACAATTCCATTGTTCTGAAAATAAATATGAAGTAAATGCTGTTAAAATATGCTAAAATCAAAATTAAAAAGCACAGAATGACAGGGCTAAGCAGCTAGACAGAACATCCTGAGTATCTCAATAAACCAGATTCTAAAACGCTGAATATTTTAGTATGATTGAAAGATTTGTTCTTTCCCTGTTAGACTTTCTTGGACATTAGTGTTAAATGCAGTGAAATATATGGTGTCGTGTAGCTACGTGGGTTTTCTAAGCTAAAAGRGATCATTACAGTCTGACCTCATGTATAACAGGGCTACTCCAGATATTTTGCAGCCTGTGGCCCAAAACATGCTGCTCTCCTTGCTAAGAATGATATGAACATACCATTCAGGAAATGTGAAACTGGTCTTTGATTGCTAAACCAACCAATTAATCAGAATCTAAAAAAGAAGATTAAATAACTCAAAAAAAAAAAAAAAAAAGAATCTAAAAAAGAAGATTAAATAACACACCAAAAAAAGCTTCCTTTCCACCTCTGTTGACAAGGACTACTGCCAGGTTTCCAACTCTGTAGGATGGACTAAGCCCAGGTAATATAAACAATAACAGAAATAATACCAAAATTATTTTACAACAGTTTTTTATCAAATAGTCGTTGTATCAAATCAAAACCTTTTGCACAATCAAAGTTGTTTCTTTTTTCACTAACAGTGTTAAAATGGGAACCTACCTAACTAGTTTTGTCTTATTCTTTTAGTTATCCTTTACTTCAGCCCAACAAAATTTTAGGTGACGTACCAAGAGGAGAAAAATAAGACAAAGGTCATCTGAACATGAGCAGTCAGGTAAAATATGCCCAAATGAAGCCAAGTTCAGCAAATATTGATTGATCTGTTGGACAAGCTGATGAATAACAAAGATCAGGTACTGGGATTGAGACACAGTTAGGGAGACACAGCCACAAACACACAGACATACACAAAAGGAGAACCTTTGATGAAGAATGAAAGACAGGCCACTGGCTTTGGATTTTTCTGAACTGGCATCACCATCTTGTTTTTAGGTAGTACAGTCAGTAAAACATGAACTTCCAGGGTCAGCCTCACTGTTCAGACCACTGCCTTTTCCAGTCTGACATTTGTCTGGTCCAAAATCAAGATAGTTACAAAACCTTTTTTTCTGACTCCTTGTTTGAATAATCTCAAGTGCCTCACATCACCAAGGACCTGACCTATTCATGGCCTAAATTAGAGTTTCCCCAAAGCTGCCCCAATTTGACCCATTATTCTTGTAYAACAAGGAACTTGTTCTAATGRCAAGGAAACTGTGGCTTGGAGGAAWGGCCCAAATTGTGTTATTTTACCTTCACTCTTGACATAGAGGAGTGGTTTGTCCAGGAACTGCTAAGCTTGCTCTTCACCATCTGGAATTTACCCACACAGAAGAAATTCCCAAGGGGATGKTTGAGCTGGTTTTCCAACTGAAAAACAGCCTCAGCAAAGACCAACATCTGGCCAAAGTATCCTGTCAGAGACCTGTGCTCACTGTGCATAATAAACATGGCTCACTATTAGTCTTGGTTTATTTTTTTCTGTCATTTGAGATCATAAGTGGTGGGGGTAAAGCAGCAGATAGAGAGGAGAAAGGAAGACAGAAATGGTGTAGAAAAACACAACAGTAATTTCAGAAATTGCAAATTTAAAATGGCATAAACTCACTTCAGAACACATAACAGCAGCATTTTCTGAAAGATCTGGGAGTTTGTACTACTTTCAGAAGTTAATGTTTGTGATGCTATTGTGTCACCTCTCACTGGCAAACTGCAGCCCACCATAAATGATGTGAATTGTTCCTATATTTGTCATGGCTGAGACTGCCTTTAGTTCCTGGCTGAACTGAACAAATCTATTCATACTTTTCTGCATTTCCMATCACYCATTCTCATCTGCTAGAAAAGAGCACTTTATCATGAAAAGCTTTGGGAGAACCATCCTGGCTTAATCATCTTACTCTCAATTCACAAGTAATACTGACAGTAAAAGTCACATTATTTCTAAATTTTTGTTCTCAACAGCTCCTTCTGGCCGGGAACAGACAGGGTTTATCATACTGCAGTACTTGCAGATCTGTGCACAGAGAAATTCAGTTTAAATATCTTATACTTTGAGCTTATTGCCAACCAACTTAGCACTTCTAACACAATTAAGAATGTGGAGCTACTTACACACCCCAGGTCTAGGCAAACATCTTCCCTACCCTCTTTCTTTYCGTGGAAAGCTTTGTTTGGTCAAATAACTTGCCCCTCAGTCTTGTCCAATCTTTTTTTTTATAATCAACTTCTAACTTACTATAACCTTCCCACAAAGGCAATTTTCCAGGTAGCTCTTTTCCCATCAGCTCAGCTTTCTCTCATAATTCTTCATTAGAAATACATCTATCAGCTCTGAGGCCCAAAACAAGATTTACTTTCACCACAATTTCTTTTGCCTTTTTGTCTTCTGACACTTTCTCAGCCCTTCAACATTCACAGCCATTCCCCACACCTTTGGTTAGCACAAGGCTGCCACCATCTCATTCCTTGTTCATAATCTGCTGCACTGCTTTTTTTCCCAGTCCTTCCACCTGACTCCCTTGATTTCATCTTAAATCAGATAATTTCCGCAGTGTAATATCAGAAAAGGGAAATATTCTATTTTTGTATCACCTTTACTGTTTTTTTGTGCATTGAGATTGATGCTAAAAATCCTGCCAGTCTTCCAACACTCTCCCAACAAAGTTCCCTTCATTTTTTCATCAGCCTTTGTGAAAAAATATTATATGTCCCTAATGCCCTTTACTATCTGTACCTTTTATTATCTATTTGCAGTATGATCAGATAGGCTTGTACAAAATTTTTGCATTATTACTGGGTTTTGTTATTTCTAATACAAGAAGAACATATACAAAATCAGGGTTTTTTTTCCTTTTTTTTTTCTCTTAACAACCTCATACTTGGCCAATACCTGGGCTTTTGGTTTTCCTCTAATGGGGTATTTATTCCTCTGAGACACTGGTCAGCCAAGAGAATATTTATGTGGTAATAAAAAACTTTAACAGAGGGTTGTTTGGATCTAATAGTCTCAGGTATTTCAACACATCTTTGCTTGTCATGTGTCATGCTGAATTACATCGTGGCCTGCATGTGCAGCAACCCATAATGTAACCCATGTAATATAGTTTGAAATGTAATGTAGTGGGAAGGGGGCTTAAAGGGAAAAATCCCTTTTTCGTGCTGGATAAAAGCTGTGGATYCAGAAAGAAAGCAACTTCAGACTGTTGGGGAACTGGGAAAAATTAAATGATAGCTCAGCAACAAGCCTGCAAAGAAATCTGCAATATTAGATTAAATGTTACCTGAAACACATTACATCAATATTAATAACTTCCATTAATATTTTTCCATTTTCCAGCACAGATCATTTTTTGTCTGAGTCATCCAATAGCTACTAAATGTTAATTCATGCCTGGCAAATTCTAAGTGGTTTATAATTAAATACAAACGCAGAAAGGTAAATAAACACTCACAGAGGATAAATGGCTGGCTGGGACACAGGGGCAGAGCCATGGAGAGAAACCAGGTGTCCTGATTCTCAGGACTGAGCTTTGGCCTTTTTATAACATCTTTTGCCTCCAATCATGCACTTCTATTGATATATCCTGGCTTCAGAAAGGATTTGTTTTGTTGCTGAATAACCTGGGTGTATCAGGGAGGAAAAGCAAGAGGGGATACAACAGATTTCCATTTGAGGTAAAGGAATTTAAAAGTCCTTCTGTTCTTACAGAGGATCTGATTCTCTAGGGAAATTATGCTRTTTGCCTTGATGAGGGGGTGGCAGGGGAAGGAAAAAAAAAAAAAAACTTGCTTTTTTCTGGCAGAAATGGTGAAATTTCACCCTTCAGCAATTTGGTGAAAGCTGATAGCTGTGGACACTTCTCAGCCTGGGTAGCRCAGCAAAAGGCTGCACCATGCGAACTGGCAGATGCAAAGAGAGAGAGAAAAAAAATTAAATTACACTTTAAAACTGTTGGCCAGGCTGTCCAGCTCGGGGAATCTGCTCTGCCATCCTCCCTGCTTTCACAGGGCTGGTGTAAACTGGGAGAGGAGAGAACTGAGCTCATTTTTGCCAGCTGGGAAATCCAGCACACGATAAAGCAGATCACTGTGGACCACTGGTGCTGGGGGAAGATGTGGTTTAATTAACCTGGATCAGGTGCAGTCCYTTTTCCCTGTCTGAAACAAAAATCACATCACAGGGCTGACCAGCAAGGTCTAGCTCATGCTTAGGGCTAAAAATAGAAATAGAGCCGTGAAACAGCTTTGGAAGTAAAGGAAATGCAAGTCAAGCCTCAAAGAATCATTGTGGGAAATCCTAAGGGAGGGCAAAATTTGTTTGTTTAATTTTGCACAAATCAACACTGGAATATAAGTTCARCTTTAAAACTGGAAAAAAGTTATATTGCATTTAGATCAAGAGTCTCCAAGAAAATGATGCCTATTGACCATGCTTCTTTTCCTTTTAAATTCATGATGAATTAAAGGATTAACATTGTTACCATTTAATTATTACATCTTAATTCATATATAATGTAATGTGCTCTTTTTAAAGCAGAGCATGCAATTTGAACAGCTAATATTAAATTGAAATTAGCATTGCAGCTAATTATTATTATTATCATTAATTATTCTTATTATTGATATTGATATTGTTATTGTTATCATTATTATTATTATTACTATCCTTATAAGAAGTATTAAATTTACTATTAAATTTCAGGATTGTCTGAATCCTGTCTGGCTTTGATACAAAAAAAAATTTCAAAGTTTTTTTCCTTTCAGAATGGATATGCAGAGAGAGTCTACACCTTAAGCCAATGTAAGGCCASTATCAGAAAAGTGGTAACCATTTCCAAAATCATCATCAGTTGGTCAGGGGAGGATCAGCTTAAATTTAGGAAAATAAGTTACGCCCCTTGTTTCTGTCCATTGGCTAAAAGGGGAACCAGAGGAAACAGGTTCCAGTATGGACACTCATGGATCTGTTCAGTCACWCACGGGCATTTTGTGCCATCTGAGACCTCTTGGGTTTCCCCCCTGGCCTCCAGCTGCTGYTCCAGAAGGSTGCTGGTTCCCATCAGTGCCGTGTCATATCTGTCAGTGAGGTGCAGATGTCTTGGATGTCCAGAAGTGCCTCCAATGGAATGAGAAGCCTCTGTCAGGGCMACTGAATTCTGCTCCTCTAATAGGATTCAGCTTCAGATTCAGACAAAGCTGCAGATTTAGTTATTAAACACAGGCTTCTGGTGATGTTTGAGATGCTTCAGCATTCCTGAGACATCTGCACAACACTGGCAGATGTGGCAGAAGCCTTACAGGAGACCCACAAGGTCTGGAGCAGAAACTGGAGGCCAAATGGAAAAACTCACAGTGCCAGAAGTGGCACAATGTGCRTAGGGAATTGATTCTTTTCTCAAGTCAGCATAGCCAGCAGTCTGGTTGACTGTCCAGACGATCAGATCACAGAATCACAGAATAATTAGGGTTGGATAGAACATCTGGAGATCATCSAGTCCAACCTCCCTGCCAAGGCAGGGTCACCTAAAGCAAGTTATGTTGGGAACACATCCAGGAAGGTTTTGAATGTCTCCAGAGAGGGAGAATGCACAACCTCCCTGGGCAGATGGAGGTGTTTGCTTCAAGATGAGATTGTTACCTGCCCCAGCTCTGTTGGCTGTATTGATATTATCTCCCTTGACTTAATGGGAACATCAGTTCTCAGCTCACRTAGAGGCACTGCCTTTACAGATGTGGCTCTGAAATGGATTTGTAGCTCGGTGTTTGTTGCAAGAATCTCTCATGAATTTGTGAGTGAGTATCTCTACTGTAAAAGTCCCCATTATTCCCACTGACACTCATGCATAAATAAAATAGAAAGGGATTTTTGTTCAGCTCAGAGGTGGGCTTCTCCTCGGAGCTCTGTTTCAGATTCAAGGAATCACAGATTGTTTTGGATTGGAAAGGACTTCAAGATCATCCAGTTCCAACCTCTTGCCATGGGCAGGGACACCTTCCACTCTCTTTGGTTGCTCCAAGCCCTGTCCAACCTGGCCTTGAACTCTTCCAGGGATGGGACAGCCAAAGCTTCTCTGGACTAACTGTGCCAGGGCCTCACCATCCTTCCAAGGAAGAATTCCTTTCTTATATCCAGTCTAAATGTACTCTCTATCAGTTTGAAGTCATTCCCCCTTGTCCCATCATTACAGGCTCCTGTAAAAAGTCTCTCTCCATCTTTCTTGCTGTCTCCCTTCAGGTACTGGAAGGCCACAATTAGGTCACCCCAAAACTGCCTTTTCTCCAGGATGAAAGAATCCCAATTCTTTTCAGCTTTTCCTCATAGGCGAGATACCCCATCCCTTTAATCATCTTTCTGACCCTCCTCTGGACTCCCTGCAACAGCMCAATGTCCTTTCTGTGCTGGGATCCCCCTGAAGTGGATCTRGGGTCTCACAAGAGTGGAGGAGAGGGGCAAATCTGCACCTTTGGAGCTCAGCAGAGCTTTCCTCTCCAGCAGATTYTGCACATCCCACTTCATGCTCTTGAGTCCACGTGAGGCAGCTCTTCAGTGCACCTACAACAGGCTGAAGGTGTAGCTATGAGAGAAGGGGTGAGARGAGCTGTGCAGACATTCTCTGTAGCCTGGTAAAATGTTATTGTCCCCAGGACACATGGAAATGTCACCTCATGCTGAACATCAGTGCCTTCAAAGCTTTCTGCCTCTGCCCTTAACAAGCAGGATGTCTGCATCTGTACTCCTGCAAAGAGTATATTTGGGGCAGATTTGAGAATAATTTAACTTCCTCATAAAATCACTAATCTGGCTGAAGCGATTTTTTTCAGATTTTTCAGATCTCAGGCCCCAGTGGGGTGTGTGGGCATGTTGTGTCCACGGGAAATTTGGTCTCAAGGAGCTGAGCTCCAGTAACACACATGGCAAACAACTCCTCCAAGACCTCACYCTGCACATATGTAGCCAATGAAATTTTAATATTGAATAAAGGAATCACTTTGAAATTCCATCTACACGGCCTTTTCCTTCCTTTACAGCATTTCAGGGGTAACACAATAGCCAAGTAATGCAATAATAACAAAAATAACTCTAACAAGCTATGCTTGATTCCACTGCAGCACAGACTATAAGGGCAATCTTTTCTTTCTTTTAATAATGCTTTTATTGCACAAATTTAACAGAATTATGCCCTAATTATCCTGGATTTTTTTTTTCATTTGCCACTGGGAGGAAATATAGCAGATGAAGCTCTTTGAGAGTGCATGGTTCATACAGCTGTATTAAATACTTCCAAGTGCTGTCTTTATGGTTGTTAACAAGTCAGGACCAGACACGCATGCATTTTCTGAGTGCCTTTGAGGATGGCATGGATTATACTTGTATTTTTATTAGAGCTGCTCAACTCATTCGCTGAGGAAAAACGTCTGACCGTGCTTTCAAAACTGGCATCTRTAGCTCAAAATGAGGTAAACAGATTCCTAAAACCAGACAAATTATGTTGGACAGAGCTAGGACTCTGAAAGTCAGTTGCTTCTATCTAATCTAGTCCACTTTATTTGGAATCAACATTTGAAAATAAGCACTTCCTGAGGGGCTTTGTTTCTCCATAATAGCACAGCAGACAAGTCACCAGATGGATTTTCCAAAGATTTCTTCCCATCAGTTTTAAAGAGACTATTTCACAGAAATCTAATCTTTTGATATGCAAATTTGGATGAGATTAATAATAATAATAAAAAAAAAAAGTTGTTTAATTCAAGATGAACAAATATTTAGCAGGCAGGATAAATAAAWGCCAGTCAAGTTTCCCAGCCTGGGTAGCTTCTGCCCTTTCCTTCTCCTCCCAGGCTACAGACTGAGTAGTTCATTCCTGTCCTGCTGCAATCAGTGCACACACATTATCCCCACACAGATCACATTACAAGCTGGCAACATGGGGAATCTAGATTTGGAATCACTTTGGCCTTGTGATATTTTGAGTGCCAAGTGTGAAACAGGTGCTTGATTTTCATAAAATTATTGCCACACGTGTTAACCCACACCAAAGCACGTAAAGCAAAGTTGTTACCCGAAACCAAAGACACCCAAAGTAACTGGTTTTCAAATATAGGTTTTCAAAAGCCGTAGCTTATGTCATCAACTCATGCCATTGGTGGAAATCCAGAATAACTTGAATACTTCCATTGATAAAACAGGTGTTGGCTCTGACTGCTGGGAAATCCAGTGGTCCAAGTTCAGATTACTGATTACTGATAAATCTGAATGAAGTTTTTAATATTCAGATGTTTGTCTTAATTTCCAAGATGCTCAGCTATCATTGATGGCTCAGCAAGCAATTAACACTGAAAAGATATTTTGATTTTTTTTCTCTCTCTGGCAAGGTTGTCCATCAACAGGAGTTTGCACTTCATCATCCTTGGGAAATGTTTGTAACACCTCACTCTTGTTGCAGCACCAAATGATCTGGAAGAGATCCCAACAGAACCAAAATTCCCCTTAGAAATTGTCCAGTGTTTTTTTATTTTCTTCTAGTCATGGCTGATATAATAGGAAGAAGAGGTGAGTAGATCAGCTTGCTAATATCAATTCTCAGGTTCCCAGTTTTGCTTGGGAATATTTTCCTTCTTGTTCATTGAAGTGTGTTCATCTGTCGGGGAAAGCAAGGTAGGTGGCAATTCATAGAATCACAGAACYATTAAGGTTAGAAAAGACCTGTAAGATCATGGCATCAGACCACTAATCCAGCAATGCCAGGACCACCTCCAAATCCCTAGGAAGAAATTTAAAGTGGCAAAGTCTAAAAAATCACAAGCATAAATCATTTATCATGTTTGCAATAAGTGATGTTTTTGCTAAAAATGGCAAATTACCAATAATGATTAGTCTTTTTTTTTTTTAAGAATTTATGAGGAAATAAGAAATTTCGTGGGAGCTGAGGAGAACCAGAAGTCCACCTGCTTTGTCAAAAGAACAGAATAAAAGCAGCGCTGAGTGAAAAAAAGATGCTCATCAATTCCTCATACAGACCAGTCAGACCGAAGAAGAATGTTCTTTTGGTGCTGCATTTACTCTGCGAGGCTTTGACTTCAATTCCCATCTCTACCCGATAATTTCTGTGTGACTTGGTTAAAACTTTTGCCTTCCCTTTACTTTTGATTTTCCATATTTATGATGAGAATCATGATAGCTCTTTTCCCCGTGAGGGGTTGTATTGCTCATCATTGTTTGATAGATGTCTTCTGGGGACGTTTTGTAGAATCATTCATCTCTTGAGGCCAAAATGACCTCCCTGAGTCCCTCTTGGCCCAATTTCCTAAGCCTCTGTGATTGCTTTTTAGATGCTGCAGCAATGGGATGCGTGTGATGACCTAGACAGATACTTTTAAATGACTCAACCAACAGAGCACCAGTGGGTGCCTCWGGGACTCTCTCTCACAAAGGATCTGACAGATTCTTCAGAATTTTGTTGAGATATCCAACCTCGTTTTGCTCCTGCTCAATTTCATCTCGTCGCCCCCAGTTATGAAACCACGAGCCACCCTCAAGGATCCCCGTCCCTCCTCGCTGCACTCATCCTTCAAAAATGCTCACGGAGCTGCCAGCATCTTCCCAAACACAGTTGGGGACAGCAGGGACAAGCACCTCTTTGGAGCCCCCGAGCACTCAGGAAGAGAGCACAGTGCCTGCAGAGATGCCCATGTGGATTGTCTATATTAGAGCAGTGAGCACCTGAGGAGAAACCCACCTGGTGAGCGAGCTTGCTTTCATTAAAAAAACAAAAAAGGAAAAAAAAACATCAAATGGTGTTTGCCTTAYAATCTTAATTCAAGCACTTAATTAAAGCCAACAGAGGATTCTAAAGTGAGGAGAAAAATTAGAGCAACAACTTTTTAATTATGCTGTAGGCATTTTCTCTCTGCCTTATTCTTCCTCCAAAARTCAAACAACTCCTCCTCTAAACACACATTTAGACAAAGGCGATAGAACAATATTATTATGGGATACAGCTTGCTTCGTGCTTAGCAAGCAAGTACTGCAAGTTGTCTGCACAAATCCATGACCTAAATATCACAAAGACCCCTTACCAGGGATCCCCAAGTCAKGGGAAGAGAGCAGAAGAAAGAAGGGATGGGGGGCAGTTTAAACAATGTCTCCTTCCTGGAATCTCTTCCAAATGGAAATTCTTCCCAGCCATGCAGGAGTGTTATTCTTGCAGCAGTACAGCAAATTGCTGACTGCCATCAGATATTGGGGGAAAGGAAGACTCCTGGCCTTCATCTCCTTCCCGTCCTCATCTCCTGGAGGAACACAACTCCTCCCTCTCAACAGCAAAGAGCTGAAACTGCATTTATTCTGCAGTATTAATGGTTGCATAACAAGAAGTTTTACCTTTACAGGCAGCAGGTGATTTTATATTACCTGGGATGGATGGAGTAATGTTCCTGTGGATGTGGACAAGATTTAAAAGGTCCTATTTTTGGAGATATAAAGGCTGCTTCCAGAATCCCACAAAGGCTGGGAGTCCTTTTATCTCTTCCTTGGAAAAGTCACAATTTCAGAGYAAGAAAACTAATTTGATTAACTCTGTCCCCAATCAAATTCCTTTGGGTATTTTTACTCCTACCTGAAGAGATAGAACTTTACCCAGACAAAGCATTATAAAACTTTGAGACTTATTTTCGTAACAGAAATCAGTGAAGCTCTAAGATTACTGGGTATTTTTTTTCAGCTCTGTCTGGACTGATAAAGTCAACAGGGTTGGGATATGGCCTAATTCAGGGTCCTTATATTTCTATACTGCTTAACTGTTAGGACACTCCCTTGCATGGATGTGACCTCTGCCAACTCCTGCTCTCCCAGACAATGCCCCACTATGCTACGTGAGCCAGGTCCTAGAAAAATCCAGCTTTATTTGGAGAAAATTTTATCAGACCTGAAATGTTAAAAAATGCAATAATAATAATGATCCTCACAGTCACGTGGGTTAAACAGTTTTCCCTTTTTCTGATTTATTTTGCTTAATTTCTCTTTAAAGACAGGAAAGCCCAATTAAGTCCTGGTTGAAATCATTCCTCTGTGCTCTACRAGCCTCTTTGACATTTCACAGAACMYTTCATTGCTCTGTTTTAGCTACTTACCTGCAATCATCCAGTCTCTTATCTGTTATTATTGTCTACCTCATTTATTTAAATATCAAGAATGTGATTCTTCTGAGAAGAAAATCTCCGGATTTGGATTGCAGCATTTTGCTCTCATTGGGTTGCATTTGCTTCTGAAAGGATGAGGACAGAAAAGAAGGGGAAGAAGAAGTAGTGRCAGCATCAGTAAAATATGTCCTAATAATGTGATCTTCCCTCCAAATGGTGAGATTCACTAGATACTACAAAATAAATACAAGTAAATATTTTTTTTGCAAGTAACTTAGAAGGTTTTAAATCTTAATTTTGAAAGAAAATGTGAAAAATTATCAAACAGCCACAGCAAATATCCCATTTACCAGATAATTCACTAGGGCTACATTTTCTCACCTCCAGATCTGTCACTTGAAAACATCTGGCTTTGTAACATATTTCTGAATTTGCCTCCTTTAAGTTTTTTATTGTGTTTTAGGAGTAGACTAAATGGATGAATCATTTTCTATCCTYTTGCAATATGCTGTAAAGAGACTGCACAGATTTTATCCTGCAACTTCAACACTTCTGACTGGCTATTATTTGCTTTCTCATTCTCATTAGCATGTCCRAAAAGTGTAGGGAATGTAACCTCAACAATTTCCTTTCTTTTTTATGGTCTTTGTCATGAAAATGACAAGTATCCCTCAAAATAGTATAGTCATTTACATTTTTAAATGTAGAAATTATTGAGACAAGGAGACAATACTTAATAAGTCCAACCTTTCTCTTGAAAGTCACCAAATGTCCCCTGAGAAATTGTGAAAATTTCCCTTTTTTGTAATGTTAATATTAAAAGTAATTTCTTGGGAGGAAGCCATGCCAAGAGTTGACTTATAACGTGGTAAGTTTAGTCTTGTGGACGTGATTCACAAAAATGTCTGATAGAAAAATAAATCTATTACCAGTCAAATCAGTGGTGAAAATCTCAGTCAGAAAAGAATAAATCTGAGTATTTCTGGAAACTTTCTCTCAATGTTTCAGTGTGCTCTTTGACATATCAGCTTGCCCATCTGCTATTTATGTGGGCCCAACAATTACCAGCCATTAACTGTTAATGAATTTATTCACTCAACAGTTTATGATCACAGAAGCAAATATTTTTTTCTGCTTTGCAGCCAGTCTAGAAATAAAGAAAGGTATAAAACTGTCTGCCTGTGAGACTGATGCCCTTATTTAATCACAGAACATGGGAAGCAATTACAATCATCTTTCCCACATTGTCCTAAATATTACACTTATATCCTGGTGCTTAGGATCAAAGAATATCTCAGTTCCTTGCCCTCATATCCTCATTCAGTCTTTGGCTTTGTAGATGGGTGTGCCAGAAAGGGCCCCTYATATTCCCAGTCACAGGGATTATTTTTGTCA
This sequence comes from Malurus melanocephalus, assembly GCF_030028575.1. Classification (NCBI taxonomy): domain Eukaryota; kingdom Metazoa; phylum Chordata; class Aves; order Passeriformes; family Maluridae; genus Malurus; species Malurus melanocephalus. Next base: position 149,568 of record NW_026623620.1, read on the forward strand.
TATCAACTTTTGTCCAGAAGATACTAAAATAAGAATGCTTATTTATTCCATGCACACAAGTTAGGCACCACCCTAACCCTCCCCTGATCTGATTTTTTAAATCATCTTCAGTAAATAAATTATGGAGWGCTTTGCAATGAGATTAACTTGGGAACAGCACTTAAAAGAGAATATATCTTTTCCCGCTAACCCTTATCTTGCTGACAATCATAATGGTTTGGGAAGTGAAAAGATAGAACTACCAGTGCTGAAAAGTAAGAAAGAGCCTGTTTTACTAATCTGAAAGAATTTGGATTATTATGTGAATTACTTCTGTAAAGTTGTGTACACTGAGCTGGCAAYGGTGCTGTGTATTTATACCCAAGGCAAATGAATAAAATTCCAGGCATAAACGAGTGTGCACACACTGCTGAAGGAATCACAGGGTGAATTGCTTCCGTAGGAATCAGAGAGGTACTGCTGAATGCTGGAAAAAAAAGAACCTTTTGGTTGCCTAACAACCTTAAACTCAAAAAAACAGATAAAAGGGAAAGTACATCTCCAAGCTGAACACCCAGGACATGAGATGGGTTTTCCTCTGTCTGGTGCTGATGGTGTTTACGAGGAGATATCACAGGACTGAAAAATTCTGAAATCTTAGCAAAGCCGAAGTCTCCACATTTCCCTTTTCACACTGGAAACTCTGTAGAAAGTTATCTTTGAACAAGGTTTGAACTGTAACATGCAGGGGGAAAATAAAGAAATTAGATCCAAATATTCTTTTTCTTTCTATTTTAGGTGCCTACATTGCAAACAATGAATAATGTGCGTATGATTGTCCTGAAGTTATGAGCCTGAACTAGGTTTTTGCCACACAAAAGTAATTTTTCCAATTGTCTTTGTTATTTTATCGATGTACCCTAATTTCTTACTTTCCAACTCTATCTTTGATACTCCCATGCTCTATTTCCTCTCTCCTCACTGTCTTCCTCTCATGGGAAGARATTTTGGATGACATCTCCAGCCACTCTTTCTTTCTTCTGCTGCAGGATAAATTTCTCACTCCCACTGGAAAGAACTGGCACATGGGATGCTGATATCCCATGGTTGTTCTGCTGTTCTCTTTCAGTAACTCTCAGTGACTTCCCTGCTTCACCTGTGTATTTTCAATCCCTCCACAAACACATTCCCAATCATGCTTATTAATATCCTCCTGCTCCCTACAGTTTTTCACAGCTGTCCCCAGGAAACAACAAAACAAACAAAAAAAGAAAGGAAAGTAAATTTCCAGACAGATTTGACTGCCTGTAGGATATTCTAAACTCGCTAATCTCAGAAAAGACACTCAAACACATTTCACCTACTTTTTGTCATCCATGTCGCACTTCCAAATTTCTTCCTGTGCATTCCCTTTACTTTCAAATGGATAAAAACAGTTTTATGTTGTGGTTACCCGACTCACTTTCTAAGGATGAACACAATTCCACACCAGAGTGGTCTCCTCCCTGCTTCCATTATAAGGGATATAAACAAATCCAACACAGATATCTGCATTATAGACAGCAATGTTGTAGGCACCTACACTTAGCTAAATGTCACACTAAATCTGACCAACACTAGCCACTGATCTGTTCAAATGTCCTGAGCAACTAATAAGGCATGTTCTGCCTTGGTTTGCACCCCTAGGTAAATGCAYRACTSCTAGAAAGAYAAAATTCATTTTATTTTMAAGGATTAACAATAAAATCAGAGGYCAARTTTTACTGAGACAYCATTAGAAACTTGGCATAGATTTGTTTGGTGTTTTAACCTCACTGCTTGGGCTGCATCCACACTGAACAGAATATGAACCACTGCAAATCAAGAGAGTTGCTATCATATTATTTATCTGCAGCTTAATATGAGAATATAAATATAAAAAGGGGAGTCAGCACACCTCTTTCCTTCATCTCATTTTAACTGGAGTAACTCAAACACTCACAGCACAACCTCAGGATGTTCTTGGGCTGCAGCAGAAAACTCTGGGCCTGCTGTGAGACGACTCGCACTGAGCAAAGCCGGCCCAACTGTATTCGTATTCATCTCTCTCTTCTTTACATTTCAATTTTGACTATTTTTTCCTTTCCTGAAAATAGTCTGAAGTTCTAGCAATGTCCTTGGAGAAATACCTTGCCTGAAAGAAACATTTGGTTAAAATTACAGTGGAAAACAAACAATGCTAGCTGCTGCCATGTTTCCCTGAAATCCCTCTTCAACTCTTCAGCAAGAGTCTCAGCTCAGCAAAGAAAGGGAAGACTGGGATTTTTTGCTGGTTGTGTGAGGGGGTGGTAGGGTGTTGATTATCATTATTATTTAAATTAGTTTCATATCTCTAGAAGTAGCCAGACTAACAGTTTCATTGCCACTTTTGGAGCAGGGATATGACAGAGCCAATCTGCTKTGCTCAACTGGTCTGTCCCTGCCTGGACAGGATTTTATATATTGGTGTTTTAAATTGTTATTTTCCCCTAAAATATTAAAACTCTGAAAAGCAATTGCTTCCCTTGTCTTCTCCATTGCCTCTGTTGCTTTCTCTCTTGGGTCCCCTTTTCAAGTGCACCACTTTTCCTGTGTTTGAAATTCCCATTGTTTCTCTCTCTACAAATCCCTGAAAAGAGTTTGTAGCCACATGGGGGTCAGGTTCTTCTCCCAGGCAATGAAGATAACACAAGAGGAAATGGTCTCAGGCTSYACCAGGGGAKGTTCAGGTTGGACATCAGGAAGAATTTCTTCATGGAAAAGGTGGTCAGGCATTGGGAGGGGCTGCCCAGGGAGGTGTTGGAGTTTCCACCCCTGGAGGTGTCCAAGGAAGGACTGGACATGGCACTGAGTGCTCTGGGCTGGTGACAAGGTGGGGATCAGTCACAGGTTGGACTTGTTGATCTTGGTGATCTTTTTCAACCTTAATGATTCTGTAATTSTATGATTTAAGGAGAAACCACCACTCCATGATTAGGCTTCTGTACTGAGAGAATAAAATCTACTTCTTTCATAGACAGGAGGATTGAGACAAAATATCCCAACTCATCCAAAYATCTGGGCTCAGCCACAAAGTTTGCATATATAGCAGCGAACTGAACAATTTCACAYCCTGCTTTGTAGCCAAATACAGAATCTGGTCACTTCCACACCATGAGACCCTCACAGCCTCAAATAAAGGTGGCTGCACGCAGCCTGCTTGTTAGGAATACCTTCAGGCCCAYCCCAGAATATGGACTGTGGCCAGGAATTGATAAAATGTTGTGATTTATAATGAGCCCCTAATGAGTTCTGGTGTCTGAATCTGATCTTGAGTGCTGTTTGATGTGCTACAATAGATACACTCAAAGAAATAAGCCACTGTTTTTATTTAAATGTTTTCAACCTGGTACGTAATTTATAATTTAGTCAAAAAACTTTTTAATTTTTTTTTTTTTTTTGCTTACTCAAATTCCCTTTTTGACTGCATTCAATCAGAAAAAAAAGGAAAAAATAAAAGCCAACTTAGCTTAACCACATTAATCAGCATGATTTGAAAAAAAGCAAACATAACCAGGGAACATAGGAGGKCTTCAGCTGCCTTTTAAATTGTTTTATGCCATGATCATCATATTGCAATCAGTGAGTAACACAATTTTTATCATGTCTCCTATTTCATCCTGAGCTATTTCTTCTTTTCCCTSATCTGACTGAAATAAAACCTGGAACAATTGGCTTCAGCCCGGCAAAGTCTGGTAGGAAGAGAGCACTATAAATACAGTGCAGAAAGATAAAGCTATTGCCTTTATTTGACAAGCTAACTGTTCCCCAAGCACTCATCCACCAGCCTTATAAAAGGAAATGTGGTTACYGAGGTCCAAATTCACCGTTGGCTTAAGTGTGTGCGATTCCACTGAAGTCAACACAGTCRTATCCATTTACTTTCATCGTGAATTGGGACCCAGACCTTTCCTGGAGTAATAAAGGGTCAAAGTACAGGCAAGAGACCAAAGCTGTGGCTTTGTTCAAAGTTCTTGGCGTAGATGATAGTGTCAGCTAATAAAACAGCTGACCAGGCAGTGAAAGAATAATTATTGGGGTATATCAGTAAGTCACAGAGGTTTAGGGCTCGTTGTTTCAGGAGAGTCATGATAAATAATCACATATTTTCACCTTCTGTAAGTGCAGAGAAATTTGTTTTTTGGTTATTTTATGCTGAAACAGAAGAAATAATGAGGCTGGATACCTTTAAGATAASAGGGATTATTTGCATTAAAAGACAAAATTAGTCTGATACTAACGAGTCTCTTGTACCATTACATTTCATTCCTTCTGAAGGCATTAGGTTCTGTGAGAAAGGCTAAAATAGCTCCTGAAAACAGCACAATTTGCCTCACAGTCTCTGTTGAATTTGGGAAGTTCAGACAGTATCCACAGTTTTGCCTCACCAGTCACATCTAAGTTGCAGCAGTCATAGTACATAGACAGAGATAAGGATGAGTCCCACCAGATGGATATAATGTGAGCTCATGGTCCCAGGATCTCATTTACTCATATTATTAAACTGCTTAGGAGCACAACAGGACATCAACCAGGATTCACATTGTCTAAGTTGAGTGTGTAGTTAGGAAACTAGTTTAAACAGCTTGTTTAAACTAAGGCTCTCTTTAGTCAATGGAGACTGTATAATTAGTAAAAACAATTACCATCCTGATAGCAATTCTCCACAGCAAAGAGATTTGTGTGTTGCCTGTAGCACAAATAGAAGGCGACGTGCACGCAGGAGGACTTTGGAGAGCAGGGGGTGACCCGTGGAGTCAAGAGAAAGCCACCAATGACCAATAACAATGGTGTAAATACATTAGAAAGCAATCTTACAGCAGTGAACACACATCAGTGTTTTTTGGTATCTTACCCCATTTCTGGATCACAGCCTAAGTCACCAGAAGAGGCAACATGAAGAAAAACAATCTTGCAACACAAGAAAGCAACAAGGACACAAACAAAACTGCAATGATAAGGAAATTTTCAGAATATAACAAATGTATATTCACTGAGAAATAGAAATTTTTTTTGTCAAGACTGGATAAAGTGGGTTGAATTAATTTAAAAGTTAGATGGTTGGGAGTATTACTGCAGTAGGTAGTAAATCAGTTGAGGGTAGTAAACCTATTTATCCCAGTTACCATAACCACTGAAGATTAAGGATGACAGATCGTTCATAATGTTGGGAATATATCAATCTATGTCCTCAGATTCTCATTCCTCAAAAAAGGCTGGGAAAGTGATCCTAGCACTTGCATATGAAACAGAGAAGAAAGTTAAACACAAATCAGAGGACTCTCATAGGGCTGAATCAATTCCATGGAAATAGGCTGAGAGTTGTTCAGCCTGGAAAAGGGAAGGCTTTGGGATGACCTCATTGCAGCCTTCCAGTACTTGAATGAGCTTATAAAAAATGGAGAGTGACTTTTTACATGGACAAAAAGTAAGAGGACAAGGGAGAATGGGTTTAAAACTATAAACTCTCCTAAAAGAGGAGAGAGTTAGGAAGAAGTTCTTTACTCAAAGGGTTGTGAGGCACTGAAACAGGTTCCCCAGAGTTGTTGTCTATATCCCATCCCTGGAAAAAATCACAGCCAGGTTGGATGGGGTTTGAGGCAACCTGGGAGAGTGGAAGGTGTCCCTGCCCATCACAGGGGGTTGAATGGGATGGACYTTAAGGTCTCTTCCAGCACAAACCATTCTCTGAGTCTATGTTTGTTTAATCTACTCTTAAAACCTTCAACTGATAGAGATTCCACCCCCTGGCCAGGCAGAGCTAGTCTACACTCAGAAAGTTTACCTAATGACTAACCTATATCTTCCTTGCTACAGTTTAAGCCCATTGCTTCCCGTTCTGTCCCCACAGAATATGGAGAGCAAGTTATTTCCTTCATTTTTACAACAAACTTCTCCTTAGCTKCAGCACATTTTCCTCTCTCATTTCTATTTTCTTTGCTCATGAAATTAAAAATAATCCCAAAATATGAGTATAAAATACTTAATATATACACTGAGTCCACAAGCATTATAATAAGCAGGTTATATGCAAGGGTAAAAATTGTATACGTGAGACTTTGAAGCCATGTGCTTGCTTTAAATGCATATTTTTAATTTTCATTTGGGATTGTTTGGGTTATGGGGCTTCCTTTACAAATATTCAGGTCAACCTGTCTTTTTCTTCAACTCTCAAAGGGTTAAGCCCCTGCCTGATAATTCCCTTTTCAAGYCAGATCCTTCATTACAAGCAGAACCCTAAGAAGAGGGCATATTTCATTTTTTAACTGGAGCATATCTAACGATCCGGGGCAAAGCCCCCTCTCGTAACATTCGATGCAGCCTCAGACARGAAGAGCAAGGTGGCATCAGCCCCTTCTTATTCAGCCACGAACTGAGGAGCTGCACCAGCCTTGGAGTGACACACACAACACATGCATCAAAGTAGCAGCTCAATCTGTACGGCAAATAACCCTCTTTGGTGGCTCAGCATGGTTGCTGGCCCTGAGCTGTACTTCCAGTAATTGACATCGTTGCCCAATGCTAGAAAACAAACTCGGGAACTATTCTCATTAGACGTCCCCCCGGTTTGCTGCTCCGTTATTGTAAAACCCAAACACTGAGCTTCCTACCAGCGTGGCTCTGTTTTTAATTAGTTCTGATGGCACTGGGCRACGCGCCAAGGAAAAAAATGAACTTCCTGTGATTGAGGCTTGTTGCTCAGTATGTTGCTTCCTCCACACAGAGATTGTTTTCACAACATCTTCTGAAAAGGARCTACTGACAGAAATAATATAAGTTTTTACTGCTTTTGATTTTTTTTTTTCTTTATTCTGCCTTCCATGCTTATAAAAGGCAGCTCAAAGTCAAGGTTCCGTAAAGTTACTGTGTCATTATTTTGCCTTTGTGTGACTGGGCTGATTAAAGACATCCTAGCAGATTAATTTTTTAATAGAATAAACACAGGCTCCTGTTAAAAAATTTAAGACTGAGGATTTTTTAATAGCTTAAATAAATTAATTTGGATATGTTCAGGCATGGAGTGGGGAGGGACTTGAGGCTTTTACTCAACAGCGTAAGTTGTCACAGTGTGAGTAGGGGTGAAGGAAATGGCAGATAAATGTGACTCAAAAGCAGAATTAGTGTCTCCATGTGGGAATGTGATGAGTCCTAGCAGTCTCCTTCATTTCTGCTTATGAGGCTTCTCAAGTTAACTTCATATGAAAGGTTCAAACACAATCACTTTGTTCCAGTGGCTGTAGGTGGGATTCACAGCCAGACACCCACATTAAGAGTGTCAGAAGGGCACATCTTTGTGCTCTCCCTGGTCTGAGTCAGAGAAGATGAAGATCCAGTTGATACCATCACTGGAGTCCAGAGAGCAGCAGACCTGACCAGATGCAGGGAGGTATTTCTTGTGTGAGAATTGCTTTCCTGGAATTGCTTTCCAGGCTCCACTGACTTGTCTGGACAGGATCTCCACTAATCACAACAGGTTGGACAGCTGGAGCAGATGAACGCATCCAAATTTCGGATTCCTGACTGCAGATCTACGTAAGAGCAGACATCTGCCTTCAGGTGTGTGTAACTGCTCTGCAACCTCCCACTGACAGCGCTGATCAGTGCTTGATTGATTAATCACCCCCACACAGGTACCCAGTACTGTCTGAGACCCCCCCAAGCCCCACCTTGCATTCAGCTGCCTCTCCAGAAGAACGTGGCTCTCCTCTAAGTCCTGATTATATCTATCAATCTCATATGGGTGTCTCACAGGCCTTTGAACACCTCAGGTGTGGTGAACACCTCAAAAAACTCTCAGTCAGATTTGGGCTCTCAATTTTCAGTGACAGCAATGAGAGTTTGGGCACCAAGCACACATACAAATTCCCACACTGCAATTATCAGAATTAGACAGCAGAAGGAGAGGAGGAATCTCACCTGCCATGTGACTTTCCCTGGATTGATGCTMTTTTATTTGATACTCTGGTAATTTTTTCATGACAAATTCCGTGCTGCAGTGGTTATAAAATGGCATCTGCAGTCCATGCAAATAATTGGAGCACTAAACAGGATAACTGGTCCTTCATCTCAGAGCACTGAGTTTGGGTTCTGGGAAGCTTAAGAAGGTGGACAATCTTGAGGCATAATCATATTTAAGACRCAGAAGGCTCCAGGGAGACCTTAAAAGCCATTCCAGTACTTAAAGGGTCTCCAAGAGACCTGGAGAGAAAATTTCAACAGGGGTTTGGAGTGACAGGATGAGGGGGAATGGCTTTAAACTGAAAGAAGGAAGATCTACATTAGAAATTAAGAAGCAATTCTTCATTGTGAAGGTAGTGAGAAACTGGAAGAGATTTCTCAGAGAAGCTGTGTCTGCCCCATCCCTGGAAATGTCYAAGGCCAGGTTGGACAGGGCTTGGAGCACCCTGGTCTGGTGGAAGGTGTCCCTGCCCATGGGCAGGGGGTCAGTACAAGGTGAGCTTTAATGCCCCTTCCAACCCAAACAATTCTATGATTTTTGCCGTGCTTTTCAAAGAAAACACTCCTCAACAAAAGCAATCCAACCAAAAAGCTTTTATGATTTTTTTCATTAAAATTTCATGCCTTTGTTCTGTTAGTTTTCATTTTCCTACCCAAGTCTAGGCTCTTTTTCCTACAAGGCTCTTTCAAATCATGCTTTTTCTGTCTTAATTCTCCAAAGACTTTGCTGGAAGGTAGTGTTTTGCCCTCCTAATGCTATTTTAGATTCCTAACCCCAAAAAGCATGTAATTCTACTGTTGTCCTTTATAAATCTCAATTTTCAAATGGTTTTGCAGGAGCTATCCAAGTTGGGTTAATTTACAAGGCTCCCCCCTGACTGACCAGGGTATCAGAATCTGGTCCCTAAAACCTGTGCTTTCAGACTGAGCTTACACGTTTGAACACAGAGCAAGTCACAATTTTCAGCTGAAATTCCGAAGCAGGCACTGGARTTGCACGAGGGATTAATTTGATTCTGTATTTAGATTAACAGTACTTGTATAAATACTGAGTTAGAGCTGATGTCAATCTTTTATGCTAATTGCTAGTTAGACCCATACAAAGACAAGCTTTGCTTGGACCACTTTTGTGAGATTGCTATCTGTCTACTGTGGAGAGATTTACATTTGCTTTCCATTAACATTAATAGGAGCTGTCCACATAAATCACTCATCRCCCGTAAGAAAAGATAAAGTCCTACTAAGTTCAGAGAACACAGGCTTTCCCAATTGAAAAGCCTATTAATAATAAAACCCCTACCATGTAAATATCTGACATCTGAACTGTATAGTAAATAAAGTGGGCCGTGAAGTGATTGCTTCAAGGGGAAGCAATGCTTGGCTAGTTCCAAGCCATTTTTAAAAACTCATATAAATCCTCTGGTATTGGTAAAAACATAAATAAAACAAATAGCTGCAGAGGAAGGAGGAGGAGCAGGAGTGTAGTAATTTCAATTGTTATTTTTATTGGGCTTTATTTTGTTCTACGAGGTAGTGACAGAGCCAATAAAACACCTTGTTTTACACACAGAGAGGACAAAGATTACTAGAAATGATACAAAAACCTCTTACCTAATCCAGATGTAACTGGGCATGAGCTCATTTAGGCTGAGAAGTTAAAGGTGACCAAATGCAACGCTTGCTGCTTTGCTTCTTGTTGCTATTCCTTACCAAATTGATGCAATTTATCTCACTAGGCCAGGAAAACACAGAGATCACTGGCCAGGACTCCCTGGTACTTGGCACTGGGCCAGCCYTGATTATGAKCTGTGTAACTCCACAATACRATGACAYATTAAAAAAAAAAACAAGAGCWGAATTGTTTTGTCCTTTCTARTRATGTATACCTGGATTGATTTTAGTGGAGTTGCAATAAAGTATTAGCAAATAATGAAAATAACCAAGTTTTGTCCATCATGTSGCCCTCATTYAATCCTCTCTGTACCACTGAGTACTGTATTTTCAAGGAATTCTATAAAYGGGTTGCCAAAAGCTTTTATTTGTTTTAAAATACACATACACACCTATTGTTTTGTCTTTCCTTCTGTATTGAAAAGGACAACGCTGAGCATTAATTACAAGTGATTGGTGAAGCACTGTTCCATTAAAAGTCACCTATTAGAAAGCAAACTGGATGCAATGTTACATTTTGCAGTTAATGCCTAATCATTCAACACTAATGAAATGAGCAAAGTGAGCATTGTGGCTGTACCTGGTTTGTGTGAGAGAGGAATCATTGCTATTTGGAAAACACCATTTTGTCTGAATTAAATTATCTCATGGGAATATAACTATTTAAATTTATTTTTTTTAAGTTTCACTGATGAGTGTCTTACAAAATTATTCTGGTTATTTATAAATTAATTTTTTGCAGAGAATGCACAGTTTTGACTTTCTCATGCCAGAATATCCTGTGYCATTGATCACATTTTATTTAGCTTCAAGTCAACCCAAATAAACTCCGGCCATGACCCCAAGATCCTGTGGTAGAGCCYAAATATCTTCTTAGGAAAGATAAGAAACCTTAAAGAAATAAAACCTTTAGAAGCAGCTGCTTCCCCTGGAAAATCATCCTGATGGATCCAGTGAGCTCCTGGCTTGAAAACTGAGGTTCCAATTTATTCAACCACAAGATCTCTGGATCTAATGTCTCTGCCTCTTTGTTACAATCAAGAGCCTTCCAGTGCGGCGTGAATCCTCCCTGGAGAGGGAATTTGGGCTGTGCTGATACAGTTCATGAACTGATTTACTCCATTTGGGGTCTGGCCAAGGTTTTACCACTGGCCTTGGTTATTWGGTGGAGAGGAACAATTCCTCTCTCTTAAGGAACACTGTGGCAGCCAAAGGTTAGATTGATTTTGGCTGCCACACAGCAACATCTTTCCACTTTATCAAATGGCTGATAAGCTTGGATTCATGCTTGGTACTCAGTCCAAACACCCCTTGGATTTGTGTAGGAAGTTGGTTGGAAAGGAATAACCATAAGTGTGATAACTTAGAAAAACTTTGACACCTGCAGGAATGGGTGGGCAGGGTGGGAGTGAAGTGTTGCACTTGGCAAGGAAATGAGAAATAAAAAGGAAGAACAAAAATAAAAACTGGCGAATTCTTACGTAYTGTGACTTGCAACATCATATTCTGAATAAGTTGCTGAATTGTACTCATTATAATTTTAGGGTTTTCTGAGATCCTCAGAGAASAGGAATTGCTTGGTTTTTGTCTGTTGACCCATCATAAGGAAATAAAGATGGGCAGGCAGGCAAACAGACAGGTAGATACTGAAAATGTCTTTGTGGTGTCCCTTTTAGCACAGTCCCACWATGGGATTTATAGAACAGTGTCAGAGTGCAGAGCCCTAGATGGTATTTACACAGCTGAAATACAAATTTAAAGAAATCTTGGTGTAAATGCAAAGAACATGGAACTATTCCTCATCTAAGCAGAAGTATACAAATGCATTTCTGGTGATAATAATTTAATTAGAAAGCTTTATTTGTTACAGACACAGGTCATTCTTAGGGGGCACMAAAGGATTCAGCAGACCAAAAAGAATAAAAATAATGAAAATTAYTATTAGAATAAACCTTACAAAACAGAAGAGGTTGACAATGAAAAAGAAAGCTTCATCTTGGGAGTGCTACGAATAACAATAAACAGCACCTTTAGTAAAAGCGTAGCATTGATATTTCACATCTAAACACTTTCAACCAACATTGTTGAGACCTTCCACTAAAAATAAACAAAATCCTCAAAAAAATACAGTGATTACTCATCTGTGTAGACAGGTGTGTTGAAAGAAGAGATGCTGTGATAGAAGAAGAAAATCAAAAAAAGAATGGAAATGGCCGATTCTTCCTTTGTGACATATTTTCTCTCTCATCCTTGCATATTTGCATTAAAGTGATTGTGAATAATGTACATTTGACCAGTGCTGTCTGCGGAACTAATGCCTATTAAAGTGATGGGAAGTAGCATATGTTGTGCCTTGGGCAGAGAAAGTCCAATCACCCCCACTGTGTGCAAGTCTCCAACTAAAATGCAGGACAGCCTGGGTTTTATCCTAAATGAACCCAGCAGGGAGAAACAGGACATAGTCTCTCATTCCACATTTAAGCTTCTAAACTGAGGCTTAAAGAGTTAGATTTGGAGAAAGGGAACTGTAACATCCATCATTTAATTTAGTCGTGGAGCTAATGTTATTTTATCTTTTCCTGGTGCTAGGAACACAAAGGGAAGCGGTGAGGCAGGGGAAGTGGACATTAATGCAGGTTGTTTCAAGAACTGAGATGCATTTGCTTTATTTGTAACAAGGGAAAGAAAAAAGGAAGGGGGAAAAAAAGGACAAAAAGAAAGAAAAGAGGGGAAAAAAAAAAAAAAACCTTCTCCACTCCTGTTATGCTTTCACATTTTCTGCCAGTGCACAATTTTGTCAGTAATTGTAAAACCGTTTGGGTTTGTTTGGTTTCACTTTTATGTTCCTGCACTGTACTAGAAATGTTCTGCTATTTGAACAGTTTGTAAAGCTTTTTTGAGTCGTATTACATAATCTTCCCAACGACCTCCAGCATCAAGTTCAGATCTAAAGCAGTCTTTCTTCTACCTGTGTGAACTTGATAGCTGGGGAAAAGAAAAAAAGGCAATTACAGAGCTGCATGAGAGTAACAAATTCAGCTGAACTAAGGAAATAAAAATTGCCGAATTGTCATGTTTAGATCTGTAGCAACAAATTTTGCTTCATTACCTTCAGCATTGCAAAAAGGAGAGGGGGCAGGGGGTAGAAGGGAAAGAAGGCAAAGTCTTTTTTTTTTTTTTTTTTTTTTTTTTTTTTACATATAGTATTCATAGGAGGACCTCGTTCCTTTTCCATGAAATAAATCTGTCTTAAATAGAAGTGTATCTCTTAGTGATGTGGAAAAACATTTGCTGCCAATGTAAATCAGGAGCAGTGGCAGTGAAATGAATGGATTGGCATGGGATTCCAATTACAGCAGTGCAAGGTCTGTCTGTCCCACCCAATCCAAATTAGTGCACAGAAGAGAGATAGAAACKTCTTCCTTTTTTTCAGCATAAAGGTAAACTGAGTAGTAAATTTATTTTGTAATGTTGACAGCAGATTATTAGCATGTCTTAAACATTAATTATCACTGGGTAAGAGTTTTGGTGTTGATACTTTCCACTGTCTCTTCATACGGTCTAAACTAAAAGTTCTGACCCCAGCTAGAGTGAAACCTTCACTTGGAGCTACCACTGAAATTCAGGTGCAGATTTGTAGTCTGAATTTCAACTACATCCCAGCTTCAAAATTCAAAGTGAGCTGCTTATTTGCACTTCTGCTCAGTTAGTGACCGTAGACAGAAAATATTTCAATTTTTTCCTATTTATTGCTGATGCTTTTAACGTTAAAAGGTAACAGGTAAATAGGAAAAAAAGAGAGAATGTATTGCTGAGATAATTACAAGAAGAGGMTATTCCCATTAACAGAGCTTAAATTATATGATTAGACTTCCATTATTTTCCTCACTGTTGCCTAGGAARTGTACACACAACTTCGGAGGAATTATTTTAGATTTTATTTCCTCATTTCTCTTATCTTTCCTGAATAATTCCTTAATATCAGCACTAATAAATGTCCTGTTGAATACTCAGAGTCTCAGTTATATTCCACCACAGTGAGCATCCTCCATTCACACTCTGGGGCTCAGCATTGCTTTGGGCCTCTCCAAGCACTTTTGCCCACAAAAATTGGCCATGCCACTCAAGGCTCCTCTGCTCCTTCCCTTGCTGTTATCATTTGGGATTATGGAACTTCACTCTGAGCTGGATCCCCGAACTGATCTTGTTAAACAGGATGAAGAGAGGGAGATAAAGAAAGCTCAAGCAAATGATTCAGATGATTGCTCAGTGAAAAACAAAAACAGTCAMAACAAAAGAGCACAAAAGCAACCAATCAGACAAGCAAACAGAATGAAAGAGGGGAGGGAGATGTGTGGCTTCAGGTGGAGGACCTTTCATASTGCAATAAAGAGCGCAGTTTAATCAGTTAAGCTCAACTGTGAGATCACAGCTCTGACAAAGCTTTTTTAAATATCTGACAGACTGGAAAAGTCAATAAAAGTACTGTTTTACCCTTGACAGGAGCTGGAGCAGTGCAGACCTGACTTTGGCCCTGCCTGGCTGTGTCTGATCCTGGTTACATTCACTGGACCTGATCCTGACTCCAACTCACAGGTTCACATCCCCATCCCCACAGGGGTGCCTGATTCCCTGGGCTGCAGACTGCCCCCATCCTTCTGCAGAGGAGAGACTCAGTTCAAGATTAAGAGACTCAACTTTGGTGTCTACACGCAGAGCAGGCAAGAAGTGTTTCTGCTCCTGTCATCAGTGGAGATATGAACAGAACCAACAGTAAATTCATGCCAGGCTTGTTTTGCAAACGGACACAGTTTAGCCAGATTATGATTTTAAACTCTTCTAGACTCCAAAAACAGATGGGAAGATTCAAATTCTGTTTGGAAGATTTCTTKGTCTGTGCTAATTCAGCCAAAACCATTGCTACCCCTGGGTCCTGGCAGCGTTTTACTTCCTGGAGTAGATGTTGCTCAGATGTTCTGCCTTAAGAGAAGATGAATTGCTCTCCAAGTACAATTGACTGTGTTAATGAAGAATTGGATTCAAGTACTCAGCCATAGGTGTCCGGTATCACTTGTGATGGTGCAGGATGTTTAATCAAAAGAATTCACATCTCTTCTATATCCTGTAGGATATATCGTAGGATCACAGACTGGTTTGGGCAGGAAGGGGCCTTAAAGACCATCCAGTTCCAATCCCCCTGCCATGGACAGACACACCTTCCACTAGACCAGGTTTCTCAATATTTAATAACCTGACTGGGATGTCTTGGATACTTAGGAATAGCCAGAAAATCAATAGCATCACAGACTCAGTTGACTCAGTAAAGATTGTTTGGGGATTTAGTTATCTAGACTAAATTTATATCTATTATTCAGAAAGGGAGCCCCACACTCAAATTCCTGAGTTTACCACTCCCTCCACCACCTAAAGAAAATGACAATGATGAGACACCAGCTTCTGAATGCAGTTGGTGAGAGTAAACTTGCAATGGAGGCTTTGCTAGAGTGAGAAATTCAATATTTAATAAATATTTATCTCCTTTACTACATTGTGAGTAGGGCTTGATACTTCAGAGCTACTAAGTCTGAATCAAGTCATTGTTTTAAGTTGATGTGTTGTCACAATCAGGTTAGAGACCCACAAGAGGTCATTTGAATACATCCACCTCTTCCTCTTGCTTTTTCCCACATAAAACAATATCTAAACATGCTCCTATTCATCTTGTCCATCTGAAACTAGTAGAGAACAAGAAGCAAAGTCTAGAACCAAATGTGGATGAGATCTAAATAACCCCAGGCATTGACTTTGTCCCCACTTGGAGGGCAGCCATCCATCCCCTGCAGCAGTGGCTGCTCATTCTGKATACAAACTGAGGCTACTTCAAACCCATGGTATAATGTTAATGTATTTTAAAGAAAAACTTGATTCATGCATTCAAAACTTAGCATTGAAGACTCTTCCCACTGCAAAAGCCAAGAGGGAGAAGATTTCAAGAATCCTGAGTGGTGGGGACAAAAGGTCAGTGGTCCCTCACAAAGTTACATCACTTCTATGGGCCTGTGCCATTTCTACYTTTGCATTCAGCCTTGATGCCTTAAGTGGCCTCATTCCAGAGTTTATTTTGACTTTCTCTTCCCAGTCTTTATTTTTATATACTTRCCCACTATTAGTTCACTTCTCATAATTATGGCTCTTCTTTGGGTGGTGTGTTTTAACTGCTCCCCTGGCACTGCATTTCAAGGATGAAATAATCTCTGGGCACCCTTTTTGGTGTACGTCCTCCTTAAATGTTTTTTCCAGGTTTTGGGATGTGCTCTTTGCATTATGTTTCTGTCATGTTTGTGCCTTTTCCTAGTTCTGCAGACTTTGTAGTGCACATTTTAGAAACTGGGACAGGAAGAAATGGAGGATGGGTGTGAATTACAACCTTAAACAAAGAGATGGTTAAGGCAATAAAAAATCCTTCCAATTATCCAGTCTGACTTGACACATACATCTGAAAGTTATGTAATGTGATCACTTACGATAACCTTCCCCAGACCTATTAAGCAATGTAAGGCTGAAAACAAAATGATTAAACCAAGATGAAGGGCTGTGAACCAGAGCTGGTTCAAAATTTTAACTCATATTCAACCTTAATGTAATTAAGCTTTTTAAACACTACATTTACAGGGTTTAAGTGCTTTGTTCCATTCACTATTGCAAAAACTGTTCACAAATGCATCCCAAAATTGGAGACAACCTCAGAGCTGTGTTCATGGAAGGATATCTTGTCCTTTTTGAAGTCGAAGAGACTTCCACCATTAACTTTGTTTGTGCCACAATTTCTTTCCTGGTGCTTTTTGTGCAAGCACTGATATGGTTTTGAAGAAACAAAACTATTCTGTGACAAACTGAGTTCAGAGCTTGGTAGTACTTTTACCCCATGGGAATATTGTACCTCACTGCTAAAAAGCTTTATAATGACATGTAAGAGATTGGCCAATGGGTTAACCAAAAAATAACTAATTCCTTCAAAGATGGCTGGACAGTACCCCATCTTGCTTGGGTTTTTGGTTTTATTTATTGCTGATTTCAAAATGCATCTATTTGTCCTGTGAGTGGATGTGCCTGGCAAAGAAATTACAAGCAGCTACCACCGAGCACAGATGTTCATTGTCATCATCGATAGCRACAAATATCATCAGTCCAAAGCAGGATCACTCCTCTGAGGGGAAAGAACACATAGCTATCATTCAAAAACCTCAGCCTCAGATCCTTGATAGTTCAGTAACTCACAGTTTTGCCAGTGGGGCTGATAGAAGTTTCTTTGTTGTGATGGATGCATTTGCCATTACTCACCATACCGGTTCTCCCCTCCCCTCCAGCTGTTTGACTGTGGTACAATACCCAAAACCCATGAATCTTGCAGTATCCTAGCAGCCCGCTCTGTAACATTCCAGCCCGACAAAATTAGAGCCAATAATTCAAACAAGCTAAAACATCAAATGGGAAAGAGTCAAAGGAGACTTTCCATTAAAGRCATTGACTGTTGGGGAACTGGGAGATAAATGGTGATCCAGTAACCATCCTTGTCAAATCAGAAAGTGTCAATGTATTGATTGCCTCATTACCACTGAATTAATTACACTTGTATCTCTCTAGATATTTATCTTATAGCTTGATATTAGGACTTGCTTTTCTTCACAAAATGATGAGGTTTTGTTTCAAGATTCTCTGAAGTTTGGGGGGATTTTASGTTTGGATATTTTTTCTTTGGKTTTGGGYTTGKTTTTTTTTCAACATGAATTATATGTTTTGCAAAAGGATGGTGACCTGGAAAATTAATTTCTGCTTATAGAAATTCCATGCAAACAGATACAATATCTCGGCAAATTTCCAGTCTGCAAGCTTCTTCTGAGACATTTGTGTGAACCTATAGCTAGAAGAAAAAGGGCTTTGCATCTATTTCACTGGAATCAATATGACTTTATATTCCACAACGTGATGAGTCCAGTGACTGTGTCTGTGATGTGCCTGTTGGTAAYTGAGGGACTGCACTGGGAAAGACAATTTAGTTCACATGATCGAGCAGGTGGTCACAGCTCTATAGAAAAATGAATTTCAATGATCTCCAAATCAAGCATCAACTTCCTGTTTACATGTATATCCAGCAATTACAAGATCAGCTGCCTTTTCAGATCAGGATCCCACCTGAGATCATTGAGTCTGAATGGTTCCCACCCAAAGCCAACAGAAACAGGAAAACTATTCAAGGTCCAGAGCAGGCTGCCCAGGGCAGTGGTGGAGTCACCATCCCTGGAAGGACTTAAAAGATGTGCAGATGTGGCATTTGGGGACAGGTGGTGAATTTGGCAGTGCTGGGGGAAGGTTTGGATTCAATGACCTTTGAAGACTTTTCCAGCCTAAACAATTCTATGTTTTTATGAGCTAATAATCACTGTATTCTCAGTACAAAAGCCCCATGTGAAATAAGGGTTTATGAGTTATTACTTCTGCTGTTTTAACAAATATTTTTTTTTATTTACTTGGTTAGCATTTTTATGTTTGATAGAGATGATCTGATGCATCATCTCATCATTCATCTATCTCTGGCAAGGGAAGAATAGGCATCTTTACTGAGTTCTTTGAAGAAAATAACCATAGGTTGGTGCAAACCAACTTGGTTGTCTGAATAGAGAGGGCAGCTTGTTCTTCAGTAAGCTCTCTTTCTGTGATTTTGTCAAAACATCACTTAGGTATCTTATTTATGTTCTTATTTTGAAGTGATTTATTTCCTGCTTTGATCTTTGAAGGTGTCATAATGAATCTGGAATAAATAGGATGAAATCTAATATTGGATCATATCTTCAGGTACATCAGAGCAATCGTTAAGAAATCCAATGCTGTTAGACTTTGCAGGCTAATTTATCTTTGTTTTAATGATGCAAAATGAGAAAAACAAAAAATACTTTATTTTCCARTGTAGGACTTTCACAGGTGCTTATGATTTTGACTGTTTTTACACAAGGGGTGCAATTAACAGGTGTTCTTTTTTATATTGTTTGGTGGCTTTTTAAGGCAAAACTCTTTTCAGTGTTTGATTTCAGGTTCAAAGTGTCAGAAAGACAGAAAGACAGAAAGGGAGCACACATCTTTACTTGCCAGATTCAGCTGTGGAGATCATGCTGCTGAGACAGAACCAAAGGGGGTCACGATTGGTAAAGTGTCCCAAATCCTTCCTTAGCTACACATTCCCTCATCTGGGTTTCATTCACAACTCCTTCCACCTCAAGYATATTTACAGCTTTTGGAGGCTGAATCCTGTTAAATTGCACCATTGGTAGCTCCTCCACATCAGAAACTGTGCTTGATCTCAACTGTGTGCTGCAAGAGTACCGAAACCACAAAGACTAAATTGAAAAAAACATCCACTTCTTCCCACTTTAAATGCCGGACAATCCTGTTCACTGGCAGAGGAAGAGAGGGATTATTATCCTTTGAAGGGAGCAGCCCAAGAAGCCATGAGAGCAGACAGACACTTGTTGGCTGTGCTGAATTTCTATTTACAACTTGTATTAGGCATTGTCTGTTGCAGTCAGGGAGACACTTCTGAATCCACATCTTTACAATAACACCTCCCTTCACTTTCATCCATCTCTTAATATCTGTGGGGTTTGTTCTTCCTTTATAATAAAGTACAACTTGTAAAATAATAATAATTACCTCACAAGAGAGATATGAAGCTTAATTAAATAAAGGCTGATTATCAGAACCTTGGAGTAYGAGCAGAGCCTGTTTGCTATGGCTTTTCTGCTGCTAAGCTTTTCTGCAGATCAAGCCTGGGCTGTACAAGAAGTGATATGAATCATCTGTATCAAAAGAAATATGACTCATTCAAGGCAGAGCCATCCAAGACCACAAATGAGACATTATTTTGATAACGAGAGATTTATAGAGGAGACGCAGGGAGAAGGATCTCTTGCTTCTTTTAACCCAGCCCCTACTCTAGGCCCCTACACAATCTCCTTAAAAATGTAATAATCTTCACTTGAACATCTTGACTGRGAAGGACTAGCCAACAATTCATAGAAGATAAAAAGCAGATGAGCTTCCGTCATTTTTACACCTAAACTCAAACCAGACTTCATCAAGTTCCTCTGTTCTTTTACTGCTGGTTGCAAGCTGAGACTGGAAGTGGAAATGCCAAAGCATCCCAAAGATGGGCAGCATTTGTGATGGGATGAGAAGCAGATGTTGAAGAAATCTCTGAAGAGATGATCTTCTCACAGAAATGTTGAGGTTTTCTGCATGATTCAAGCCCAAGACTTCAACAAACAGGTGAATGCAGCCTCCACTCCAAAAGAGCTCTGTTTAAAGTGTCTTTTGGGGCTCATCCAACGGCTCCACAGTCATTAGAAATGTCCTGGAGCATCTCAAAGCAATCAGGACTGACACGTGAGTCACTAACTCAAGTCATCCATACCTTGATTTTAATGGTTGAGCTGAAGATGAGTTAAGCCCAGTCTAGTAAAGGTGCCCTGCCCACATCAGGGTCTTGGACCAAGATGATCTTGAATGTCCCTTCCTACTCAAAGTCCCATCCAACCTTGCCTTGAACTCTTCTAGGGATGGGGATGTGTCTGGATTTAAGACCAAACCAAAACCAGTTCCTCCTCTCCTGTACCAATGCCTTTTTTTTGGAATAGCAAATTGGACGTCAGGCCAGAATTCTTAATACACTCTAATTTACATGGAATTTAATTATTGGCCTCATCCAGTTGTGAAGTCAACTACACTGAAGATTGTTCAGCTTCTGTGCTGAGAAGATTTAACTAAAGATTGTGACTCAAACATGGTCRAATASAGAAATMYATTGTATTKTCTCATTYTTAAAAATGAAAGCYATGGGTGGGATTCATCKTACCTGAGTGTGTTTGAAGTCTTGATGGCTTCAGTCATACTAAGACACTTGAAGGTACAGTGATCACCTCCAATTAAAACTGTAATTTTCCCAGCTAAGAAAAATAGACTCTTTCAGAGAGTCTTTCATCTCAACTATGTTAAATTCATCTTTTAGATCTATTGATCTCACAATTACCTGTCTTCCCCACTGCATACAAAGGGAATCCATAACAACCTCCTCAAATTTAGACTTTTAACTTATAAACACCTAAATTCCATCTGAAAAAAATCACTGAGGCATAATTTAACACCTTAACTCTAACCAGAAACCTGGCTGCACCCATCTTCTGACAGAATATTTACAATAAGATATTTTTTCATGGAAAACTAATTTTTTTAAGAAAAAAAAATGAATTTAAGAATGAATGAGTTTTATTGAAAGTTTTATGGGTCTGCAGGGAGCTAACAGAACATAACATTTTGATTCAAGAGGGTTTTTTAAGGTCAATCAAACCAAATGGATATTAAGTGAGGATACTRTAAACACATTCATAAAATATTTCTTTYTACATGTACATTGTCTTTATGGCTGCCATATACCTGACTATTAGCATTTTTGCCTTGAATTCTTGGAACATCTCAGTGTGTTTTTTTACTGATTAATTAATTAATTATGGCTCAAACTCATTCTCTTGGGTAGAAAATGTTCTGATGGGTTCCCTGAGGCATGGAATCCCTTATGGTTAGTGAACAAGTGGGGGGGAAAAAGGAAATATTTTTGCTTCCTGCTTTGCCCCCAGGAAGACACTTTCACAGTTCACCACAGGGCTCAGGCTACAGTTTTTCATCCCAACACTTTTGGCAGTCACCTGTGGATATCTGAGACTTCTGATGGAACTTCACACTCCACCAAACACGTGGTTTTAAAATAAATGAATACTTCACTCCCATATATTAAAGCCAAAAGGGGTTTGGAAATAAACTTAAATGTCATTTCTTAAACAACTGGRGATTTCTCAGTAGATTTGAGGTGTTTTATCTCTGAAGAATACACGAAGCTCACCTCACTCTTATTAATGATGGATCTTGAGTCAGGGTTAAGTACTTGGACCAAACCAATCTTCCATCTCCTTTGTATGGATTCAATAGAAAAGGAGTGGAAACCTCCAGACAGTGATTCACTCAGTCCTAAAGCAGGTTGCTTGTTGATTAACCAGGACTAGCTGTTYAATCTATACACAACCAGCATGAAGCAAGCTTAATCCCTTTAAAAACAATCAGCTACTGCCATAATGCAAGTCTTACCTAAATTAAATCAGGCTCTTTTAGTACCAAGTCAACCAGACCACTTGCTTCTAGCCCAAATAAACATCCCCAGTAACAACCAAAACCAAATGTGAGAATTACCAACATAAACGCTCGTTTCGATGAAAAAATAAATCCCTGTATTCTAAGGGTATTTGGCTTAAATCAAACAACCAGCTAACCTTTGAACCAGCACTGGGAAGTTTCCATTCCAATGAGAGCTTTAGGAATCCATGCCAACAACCTACACTCCATCCCCAGTTGGCAGGAGGTTGGCAGGGATACAAAAAAACATGTTAACAATGCTGCTTTTTTTCTGTATATACAGTAAACCTTATGTGTATCAACGCACTTGTTTAAACAGCTTTTTGAATCTGACTCACAATCTTCATGAATACATAAAAAGTTCCAGATGTTAAAATGTCCCAGGACGTGCATTTTAACCAACTTTGTTCTGCRTTTGTAGCCTGACATGCAAAGAGGGCATATTGATTAGAATTACTGGCATACTTACTGCTTCAGCTTTCCTGCTTCCTACTGAGTGGTATTTGCCATGGAATGACTTGTCTTTGTGCTATTTATTCCTAGCACGCTGCTCTTGGGATCCTGGATGCTTTGGAAATTCCCTTTTCAGCAGCAGCTGGAGAGTTGAAARGGRARRAARRAAAAAAGAAGGGGGAAAAGCAGTCTGAGACTTCACAGGTGCAGTGRGGGTGAGGCTGTGGGGAGGAAGAGGAGACACTGAGGAGAAAATCTGTTTTCCCTTCTCTGCCTTTGCAGGAACTGACCAGATAATGCCCAGGTCTGTGCTCAGCTGAGCTCACCATTGGCATGTGCATGGCAGAGTTTTTGCACCGATGCAAAGTCACTGTTTACTTTAACTCTTACCCTTTATTAAATTTAAGACTTGGAATCCCCTGTAGCCATTTGCTTTCATTAACAGTGAGCATGTGTGCACAGCCAGAAAAACCAGGGCCTGGGAGAAACACTCTGCAGAATGTTACAGCTTCAGCAAAAGCCTGACAGAAGCAAGGTATCCTGGATAATTTGCATGGGAATTATCATAAAGGTTTAGTGGAGCTTAAAATCAGATTTTGTGACTCTTTCTGACCTTGCTTGCATGGATGTCATTCCAGTGCCACAATTCAGATTCTGGTTTAGCTACTTCTGAACATGAATAAATAAAGTTTAGGTGGATCTTTTTATAGTGCCCTAATTATT
The DNA here is from genome assembly GCF_030028575.1 of Malurus melanocephalus. NCBI lineage: Eukaryota > Metazoa > Chordata > Aves > Passeriformes > Maluridae > Malurus > Malurus melanocephalus. The sequence continues at coordinate 172,644 of NW_026623620.1, forward strand.
CTGTTATTAAAAAGGGTGAAGCACTTGGCTCCAGGTCATAAAGGTTGATGGAGCCTGTGCTCCTCTGTACTTGGAGTGACATTTTAGGATGTTATCCAGTTCTTTTATTGCAAACACCCAAAACAGGCACCACAGAAAGCAGCAGGTACTCACTGGATGGAGTAACCCAAATGATGACATTTCAGCTCCCTRATGAGTCAGCTGGCACCATCAGGACTGACAAAGAGCTCTCCAGGGACTCTGCATGTTTTACCCAGTGTTTTTTCAGTGCACGGTGCATACACGATGACAGGAGCAGGACTCTTCCATCCCAGCACACGAGCCAGCTGCAAAGCAATTTTCCCTCTTTTTCCCTTGGTCCCATAAAATTTGCATTCCTCCCTGCAGAACAGCCTGTGCCTGGTGTGAGGAATGAAGGATAAGTCCCTATTTCCTTCATTTTCCCACTTTGCCCCAAATCTCCTGCTACAGAATAGATTTTGATGCGGAAGATGCCTTCTGGGCAAGGGAAACCATGTGTTCCTCARGACCACGATGTTTTAGCTGAACTCACTCTGGCAGAGTTAGGAACAGCTTGTTCAAACCTGGCTTGGGCACCTGACACCAGGGATGAGGGACAACAACYCAGCAGAGACACACACAGCAACAGAGACCATTTAGGGATAAATGAGGGGTGGCCAAGTGGAAGGAGCTTCACAAACTTGGCTACAACTCTGAGTGCAGGTCAGAGGTGGGACAAGAAAACCTACATTTGACATCTCAAATTAGGCTTTTGTGAGTTTCTGATTAAAATTAGATATTTGAGTTGGCACCCTCTTTCTGCTCCACTGACGGTGTTGGCACCTTCCCATAGGAGGATATTTAATACTTGGACAGCCACAAGCACCTATGGGCTGAAAACAATTCTGAAGTGCCTTTACCTCTAATTGGATCCTTCCTCCCTTTATCTCTGAATGATGCTTTATGTRTTTACATCCTTGACTTCATCTGGCACTGGCAGTGACAAAATACAGGCGTGGATTTAGGTGTTATCCAAGTGGTGGGAATGCAGCCTTATGCTCCTTGAATTTGCCTAAGAGTGGCAGCAAAAGGACAGATGAAGAACGGATGATGGAGGACACTGCAGCAATATAATTAACGCTCAAAAACTGGAGATGTACCAAAGCTTGAGTARGTCAAAGCCTTTGGCTTCCTAATATTTGGATGAGCAATCTAAAGTAATGCATCTCAATCATTGCAGCAATTTATTTGGTTGGAGGTGTTAACCACAGGAAGAGTGAGTTCACCTCACCTGACTTTAACCATCAGAAAGATAGACATCTCTCTACACTGTTTAATCAGTTCCTCTTACAGCCAGTGGAGAAAGACTGGATTGGTCAGCAGATTGGATTAGGAACCTGCCACCTAGACACRTGACATTCCACGAGACTCATCTACCCCACCAGATATTCAGGATCTCTTTAGAAATCTCAAAAATGTTTCTGCAGTAACAAATGCTTCTTTTTCCTAGTTATGGTTCCCAGAAGCAACTTTTGATTTCAGATCTATCTCTTTTTCTCCAGCAATGATAGGTTGTCATTCTCCTGTTCCCTGTTTAAACACGTGTATGTGTGCATATATATATATATATATATATATATATATAGATATAGATAGATAGATAGATAGATAGATAGATAGATATAGATATAGATATAGATATAGATAAACTAACTGTACCTACATGTGTAGTGCACAGTGAATGTGTTTTATGGCACTGGATTACCTATGAACAGAGAAATCTGACAAACTCTCCAAATTTCTGCAGAGTTTTTGTATTAATTATTCATGGAATCATGGAATGGTTTTAATTGGAAGGGACATTAGAGCTCATCCAGTTCCAAATCCCCTACCATGGGCAGCGACACCTTCCACCTGTATAGGTTACTCAGACCAGGGGAAACTGCTGGAAATTGAAAGCCTTAACARATTATTATTAATTTTATAATCTTAAGGGTTCTTTTAAAACCACCTTCTCCCAGGTGCTGTAGTTGGCTTGTTCTGGGACACTTAAGCCTTGTAAAACCTTGAACCTGTGTTATCTCTACTTCCAAACTGAAGTCAGCTGTGAAGTTCACATTTAAAATGAACTTCTTGTCTGTTGAGTCTTATTAATGTTCTAATCTATAGCTTGTGCTTCTGACCTATAGACAGCAGCTGT
>NW_026623620.1:175034-188895 GCF_030028575.1 Malurus melanocephalus
TATCCTGATAATATCAGATGCACTTTGTTTTGCAGGAAAATAAATTACCAGATAAATAGCTTGCTTGGATACTAAACAGATTAGCCTTTTGTGCCATTTAAAGGGAGAAAACTACTGTGTAACGGGAAAATTATTTTTATATCTCCTATCTCACCTGGTGCATTTCCCTTCCATTCTACTGATAATCCCAGCATACTTTTTTATTAAGAACAATTGCAGACCCCATTATTGTTCCAAGTTCTGACATTCACATAGGAAATGAAAAACTGCCCTAACCTTCCTTCCTGCTCATGCAGTCCTGGAAGAGGTGGATAAGACCACAGAATCTTTTGACTTAGGGTAGATTTTTTTTTACCTGCATTTGCATAAATCCCCCAGGCAAGCAGGAAGAGACAATATTTCAAACCCAATCCCAAATATTTCATTTGGAGCGGTTATCTCATAATTACAGAGCTGCAGCCAATTAGCAAAAATAGAAACTTGTGGAATAATTCTGTGCTGTTAGAGAYGGAGGAAGGGATGGGGCTGATGGGCTTTAACATGCATTATGTGCAGATATAGAATTGTGGAATAAACCAGGAAGTCCCACAAAGTGACCAATGATTCCTTTACCTGGAGGGTCACACACTCTGGATTCATTGGTCCAAACACCTTCTTCTTGTAAAGAGGTTTTCTGTTACTGCCAGTTTGCCATTGCTGCCACAGAGATTTAGTAGAACAATGCAATATTGGCAATATGGGCAATCTGAGGCACAAAATTTATTTCCCCACCCAAAATGCACTGAGAATTTGGAGAGAATATCATTATCTTTGGCAGGGGRTTAATGTCCACATGCAGAACTTCCCTAGCTGCCTGAGAAGTGCAGGGGGAAAAGACCCTTTTCTTTAACATCCCTTGACCACAGAACCAGCAATAGCAAGGACCCCCAGTGTCATGTGGGTCTAGAGCACAGTGAGGTGAAGATGGACCTCTGGGTTTCTGCAAATCCTCCTGGGAAACTTTCTTTGAAAACCCCTCAGACTCCCCATTCCCTCACCATCAGGTTGGACTTGSTGATTCAAGGTTATTCCTGCCTCATGTCTTATTCTTGAAGGTTTCCAACCCACTAATTTGCTACCTCTGTGTGTAGGACACAGACTGCTCAAGTTTTTTACAGGTGAATGCTGCAGGCCATGATGAGGAGGGGATGGGACAGGAGGCACTGGAAAACTTCTCCACCTTCMTGATATATTTACCCTTTATGAACCAGACACATCCTGTGGTAGCTTTCTAACTAAACAAACCTTAGGAGTTGGACTCCATAATCTTTGTAAGTCCCTTCCAACCCAGGATATTTTGATTCTAACCCATGCAGCATTTTTTGGGGATGAAAAAATTGAGTGTGTTTTCCCTCACCTTAAGATCAGACCCTGTCCTTGGATATATTTCCATTGTGAATAAATGATTRCTGGCCTTGTGACCAAACAGAAGTGTAAGACATTATCTCATACAGTCCAAAAGATCTCCTCACTACTTCCCAGGCTCAGGAATGAGGAGCACAGTCCCAAAGCATGGTTGTGTCTACAGCAGGTTAAAAACAGAGCTGCCACAAGCTCAGGGTGTTTCCTGTTCTCTGTGCCACGCAAACAGCTCCAGTGCAAATCTCTTAAAGACCAATAATAAGGTCTATGGGGACAACTTGAAGAACCTTTCAGTGCCTAGAGGGACTCCAAAAGAGCTGGAGARGGCATGGAATGAMAGGACAAGGGGAAATGGCTTCMMACTGACAGAGGGCAGAGTTAGAGTAAAYATTTTGGGAGAAATTCTTTGCTGTGAGGGTGTGAGGTCYTGACWCRGRTTKCCCRGARAAACTGTGGCTGTCCCATCCCTGGAAGTGTTCAAGGCCAGGTTGGACAGGGCTTAGRGCAGYCTGGTCTCATGGAAGGTCTCTTCCAACCCAAACCATCTAKGATGTCACGATGATGTATTCCTAAATCACGTGCATGCAAGCACATGAATCCCAGCTTTGCATGGAGATTCAGTATCAAAAAATGAGCAAATTTAAYCTTCAGTGTCAGCTCAAGGCCAGCTGGAGGGGAACAATCAAATTATAAAATGCTTCTGTATCTGTTTCTGATCCCTGATGTAGGAGAGGTGCCATGTCACCACTGGCAGTCAATCACTTATGTCCCATCCCCTCAAAATGAGCTGGATCTTGGGATGCAGCTGGATAAGAAGAAGGGAAAGTCTGTAGTTTCTTGGATACAGTTCAGTGTAGAACTAAGCAGGTTCATCCCTGGAGAGGGTGAGGATGTGGAAGATCATCAGCACAAATGTGGCAAAGCAGGGAGGTCAAATTGCTCCTGCCCATCAGCTTTCCCCAGCTACCACAAGTCCACCTGGGGGTGTTTCCAGCCCTGCCTACACTGATGGTGTTTCTGCCTGCTGATAAATTTGCCCTGTGGGGTTATCACCAGAATTTGACTTGGTGACTGCCAAAATTTCTGGTTTTTCCTGTGTATATACTACAAGAAAAATTATTTGCACAAGGCTAATAAAATCATATCCTTGAAGGAGATCCTGTGTCATGCTGGTTCTACCCTATCTCAGATGGCAGGAGTGCTTTGCTATGAAAATTTTAGGAACATTCTCCATTACATCAAAAGACCAAAAWTGTGAATCAATTACTTTACACTGGRCAGCACTGAAGAAATTAAGGCCAGGTTCTGTTTTTGCTGAATTAATTATAATTTTGCTCCTGATTCAAATGAAAGCTGAATCAGACTTCATAACTACTTTCCTGAGTACTTTAATAGTCAACCCTGTGTCTTTATGCCTGTATTTATATGGTTTATTCATTTAACAACATTCTTTCCCCTTCATTTATGTTACAAATAAACAGACATTGTTGATTTGATGCCTAAAATAAAAAAAAAATAATGTAAATATTTGCTACAACAACAAGTAAAAACTAGGATTCTCCTCTGGCCCTGCATTTTTTAAAGATAAATTGGGTTCAGCAATTTTTATTGCACTCATTATAAAAGAGACCACACACCAGTTTCCTTTAGAAAAGTTTAATCAGGGCTTTAAAATTATTAGSATGGCTCCTAGGATCTGTAGCACCTTGAGATGTACCGAGGGTATCTACTRAAGGGTCTCACCTCACTCCCTCCTGATTTGTTAAAAAAAGAAAATAAATTTGCTGGTGCAATTGCAAAGAGATGGATATGGAAGCTTTGTCTTGTGCAGCCTGACACCAGAAGGTGTGATATTGTCTATTTTTGCATCAAAGTCACCCAAATGAAGAATAATCTGCCCCATATGGATACTGATATGACTCGATTGTGCCATTTGGGCCAGATGCCAAGGAAGTGGGGTCTGATAGCTCCAAGCTGTCTGCTGTGGAGGATGGACTTATAACTCCTTATGTTACAAATATTTGAGTTTCCCACTGTTTGAATCTTTTTTTTTCTTCTTTTTCTGAAGTCTGGGAAGGCTCACCAGAATGGACAAAACCTGGCAAATTTTTTGTCCTTCCTGTGAAGCTTTTCTGATGTCCTTTCCACATCTTCAAGCAAAGTGACAGTTGGCTAAATGCCATCCTGCTTTTAAAAAAAAAAAAAAAAAGAATGTGAAAGCAAACAAAAAGTAAAGTGGATTATAAAACAAACAAACAAACAAACAAACAAACAAACAAACAAACAAAACAATGTAAATGAGGAAATTAAGATCTAGAATGATATAATTAGCAAACAGGGTCTGCAAAGGCAATGCATGGTTTCAAACCATGGGTCATGCCCAGCCTGTGGAAAACTTTTGCTCACATTTGTGCCTGCAGGTAAACCAGGGAGACTTGGGGGAAAGAGGGATTCCTGTCCCTCTCTCTGGAGTGGCTGGGGAAGGGGAAAAACCACCTCACAAGTTTTCAGCTGGTGAGTGCATCAGCAAAACCTCTCCCCATCTCACTGCCACCATTCACACCCAGAGTTATGGTCTCTAATAACCTTTCACATGGCCTGAGAAAAGACCTGGCCAGTTCCTCTCTTTTCCCCATAACAAGAAAGAGCAGAAGAAACTTTGCAGTTTATGGACACAATAATCTCATTAAAGCTTCACCATGGCTTCCAGAAGTTTTAATAAACCAGCTGGTTAATCACAATAATCTCCCTCCCCCCCTCCACTTTATGGAAAGATCCTGCGGTCAGGAAATATAAAACTCTCAACACGTTGACCACAGCAAGGATTACGGCCTCATGCAGTGACACTTTTCCAACTGGAGATCTTGTGTGCTGCACAAACCTCAAACAACCTCATAAACAAGTTCGAAGCAGACCTAACGCCAGGCTTGCCAAGGAGAACATCAAGAGTGATTCTGTTAATGAGGTCTGGCTGGAGCTGAAACACCTCTCCTAAGTGTGTTATTTTTAATCAAGTCATTTCCAACAGGAACCTTTATAGGAGTGTGCACTGATTCATTCYTTCAAATTTGCACTTGAAGGCCCCAGTCTTGGGCCACTGATGTCACCGAAGGCTTTGGCAGTGACGAGTGGGTGCTGGAGCAGACACCACACTCAGTGACTCAACGCCCACAGCTCARACCTGAATCCATGTCCTCAGACACTCATCCCTCAGATAAGGTTGGGAATGTGATCCAAGAGCTCAGCTCTATGACAATGAAGGGAGTTAATCAYAAATCAGAGAATTATCAGAGAGCTSKAGCACTTCCATGGAGACAGGSTGAGAGAGTTGGGGGTGTTCAGCTCTGAGAAGGGGTTTGGGATTGTGGTCTTCCAGTACTTGATGGGATTTATAAAAGAGGGACAGTGACTTTTCACATGGGCAGATAGTGACAGGACAAAGAGAAATTATTTTAAAACTATTATCTCTCCTAAAAGAKGAGAGATAATAGTGGTGTCACTTCCAGTCCATAATACACTTCAAAGTGTAGCTGATGTAAGAGTTATTTTTTTCCAGGAAAAAGGGGATTTAAGGTTAGCATCCTACCCCATTTGAAAGATTTCAGGCCCTTGCTTCCCAAAAACACCCTTAAACCACCAGGCTGTTATAGGAAATAAAGAATCTCATCCTGTCATGCTACAATTAAGTGACTGTGAAACCAGGAACAAGGAAACAGGGGGAATCTGATCTTTTTTTGGGTAGCTGATTTGCCCTCTAGACCTGTCTTTACACCACTAACAGTGGCAGTTGTGTTAAATGTGGACAACACGTCTCAAGACCCTCTGCTGCTGGCAGCCACTATTTGTTCCTCCTGTGGCAGCAGATCCACGCCAGGCACCTGCACTGGGGTCAGAACAAAGTGGATGTGGTGACATCTAAAGATGCTGTGAAACTCGGGCTCAAGTCKTCCCTATTAAGCCTTAAAAGCTGAATCCTTCCAGGTCAAATTAGTTAAATTCACTTGCACAAAAAAAAAAACACAGCATAAAGGGGGAAATTCTGCAGCAGCGAGAAGACTGCTGGTGAAGTGCAATTCTTTATGTGTGAAGACCTCAAAGTGGTTATCAGCATAAATTACGCAGCAAAAATCATCTTTTTGCTCCTTATCTCTGCCAAATTGAGCAACTTATCTGATGCAGCCTCTGAGTTCATTGAGGGCATCGCTAAGCATTTATGCAATTCATGACATCTTCTTTGAGTCCTCTGGGTGTCTGTAAAGTCCACCAAGAAACAAAATATATAAATKATGTTCATCCAGCCCATCTAGATGSTCAGRTCRGCGTGATATGAGCCACCCACTGGAAGTCCTCTCTCTCCATGTAGAGGGAACTTTTTGYAATTTATGCAGGTGTATCCTTATAGCCCAGTAAAATCTAGAGAAAGTAACTTCAGTCCCTAGCAAACAACCAAAATATGGCTCTCTATCCCAATTTATGAACATTAAAAATGAGGGTTAAAACAGCTGTCTCAGTGAAGCTGAAAAAATATGGCATTTTTTGCTCATTCCCATGCCATGTCTCTCACTCAGCCACATTATTTCTCTAAAGGCTTTCTAGTCCTGGAAATTTACTATTTCTGGATAATGGTTCCCAAGTAGTTGCTTAATTAAAGCCCCCATGTAGCCAGTTTTATTCCAGAATTGYGGAACAGCTATTCTGGTAAATTCTGAAGTGTCAAGAAGCCCTAAGGCATGTGAAGAGAAGAGTGTGCCTGTCTCAATGGGAAGCTGTTAAAAGGAAGGTGAAAATAATAGGAAACTTTTGTATATGGGTAAAAGGCAGCAAGTGGTTGCTGGTACAATCACTTTAAATCATCCTGGCACACAAACAACCAGAGCTGCACAACTAGTTTGGAGGGGAAAAGAAGGATTGAATTAATACACCTTCTTTTTTAATTCACACATGATCTTCAAGGTTATRGTTTGGTCATTATTTGAATTTACATCCCAAATAATTTCTTGGAGGCATCTCAGTCTCAGGTCTATGAGCTGTTGATTGCATGTGTTTGATACATGAAAATCAAGCTGTGCTAATTATTTTTGATTTTACATGTAGTTTATGATGTGTTAGCTCCTTGCCTTGATTGGATTAATGTAGCTTTTAGAAACAYGTGTTACACTCAAGATAAAAAGTATTTTCAAATACTTCTGCCACAAAAATTTTCTGAAAGTCATTGGAAATCCCTTGTTTGTGCAAATTTTCCTGCGATAAACTTACAAGTTAAACTACATGTAAAAAAAAAATATTCACTGAGAGTGTGAACAGGAGGAAAATAATGTGCAGTACTTTATTTGAGTAAGTCGATGTTTTGTAGACTAGCCCAGCACTGCTCACTACGGGGTTCATTAATTGCACCCAATAATTTTGCAGTTTTGAGAGCCCTCTGCTCACACACCAGCCCCATCTCACACACTCACACACTCAGCCACGCTGACCTTCAGCTTCAATCACGCCCTCCTGCCTGCACTAACATGAACTCACTCAGACACTTTCACATTGGGTTACGTGCCCAGCTCCTGGCACTCACATTCRGTTATGTCCAGAGTGTTACACCCACACTTAATTACCATCACACCCTCACACCACCCCCCATTCAGTTACACCACCAGCGCTGCCCACCTCCCCCCACATCAATTATCATCACATGTGATTAAACCTGCAGTTCTGCACCTTTAATCCTCCCCTGGCATTCGCATCCACTTATGCTCAACAGCCCTCCCTGGGATGCACGTCTGCTCGTCACATTCGTGCACGCATGGAAACGCTGCATTTCTTCTTTCGTTCTGACAGTGGAGTGKTTTTTTTTKGKTTTTKKTTTTTTTTTTMGTTTTTGTTTCAGTAACACAAAGAGCACCCACTTTTTACTGAGGAACAGAAAGATATGCTGTTCCTGTGGGCTGTTGCCTTCACAGAAATTCGCTTTGAATCTTTGTTTTATACCTCCTGAAGGATGGATGCTATGGTGGTTTTTATTTTAGTTGCTGGTGGTACTTCAGATCAAGGCACCATTTGGCGTGCATGAAATAAAAGACAGTTCCAACACTGAAGATTCAGGCTGCACCTATCTTTCATCTGGAGAGAGTGACGGAGCTCCTCATGGACGAATACAGTCACCTGCTCAATCCCATTGTATCCATGGGAATGTTATGAAAGCAAATTCCTGATGTTCCCTGACACAAGGACAAGCACCCACCTCTGCAGGAGCTGGCTGCCCAAGCAGTCTGCAGGCATTAAGGTGATCTTTGCAAATAACCCCCTTTGCCCATCTGCAAAGCCTTCTTGAGCCCCAACACCAGCAAAAACTTTGTTTCAACGACCACAGACCCAGAGGTGTCCAAGGTCAAGTTGGATGGGGCTCCAAGTAACATGATCTGGTGGAAGGTTTCYTTCAAAACCTTCAAGGCTGCTTCCAACTCAAATTATTCCATGATTCCATGCTWCTATGACCTCCCCCTTAAGCCCACTATGTCTTCATAAAGACAAGACCCACCCCAGAAGTGTGTGAAGCCCATAYAAACATTAACAAGAAATCTGGGAGGCAATGGGACTGGTGTCACTGGATGCATTCAATTCCAGGAACACAAAYCACAGCCATGAATCTTTATAAAAGATCAGTAAGACATGAAGATGGAAAAAATGTACTGACATTGCAGAGGCATAAACAGGGAAGTCTCTTCTGTACCAACCCATATGCACCCATCTGCACAGACATCACATTATTTTTTTCCAGTATTTAAAAGCCACAGTGAGACCTAACCAGACTTAAGAGGAAGCTCTGAGRATCTGAAGTCATTTCTAAAGAAGGTTTTGATTTAGGAAGATAAGGAAAAGCTCYGACTAAAAAGCCAAATTTCCAGTTGTGTATTCCTGACAGAGACTTGGACCTGAGTTTATATTAATCGAGACAAGATCCCAACAAAATTCACTCCAAGAAATAGTGGCAGGTGGTGGGGAAAAGGAAGAAGAAGAATAAAAAAAAAAAGAAAAATAACAAAACCAAAACCATCCAAATCTAAAATGAACCCTGCAGGACAAGGCAGAATCTATGGATAAGTGCCTGCCACCACAATAGGATACACATGGCCTGTTCAAAAATGCCTTTGCAGGAAGCCAGGCCACAAATAAAGCAAGACATGTGGTGTGGGGTTGAATTGGCCACTTTTTTATTAAATAAACAATTGATCCGCATCAAGTAACTCTAAATCATTTAGGAGGTCTTTGTTGATCCTGACCAGAACTAATATGTGCAAATAACCCACACTTGGCACCACGTTTGTCATTCCCTGCACATCTAAAACCCCTCAGAAACCCCAATTCTGTGTTTCTCAGAGGGGCAGGACTACAGAGGAGAGAGAAGAAGAGACACAAACAGGAGGAACAATCTCTTTTCATCATCCAGACATCTTCAGATCCATCCCAGTCGGAAGAGATGCAAACCACAGAGGGGGGACACGCCGGTGTTGGTGTTATGGGGGTGGCACCGCTGTTCCACCACTGTGTGCTCTGCCCAGCATTCCACACAGGGAATGCCACAACTGCTCCATAAATCTTGACAAAGTCAGCAGAAGTCAGATAAAAAAGTACAGAGGGCAAAATACATCCTGCCATCTCCTCGTGGAAAGATTAAAAGGCAGATTTTTGCCACAACCTGATGACTTTAAAGATGCCATTTCTAACAGAAGTATAATGCAACACAGAAAACTTGGAAAGTATTTCACCACAGTATTGTCATTATCAACAAAGATCACAATGGCAACACAGAAAGAATATTTTGACCAAATTCCTTGCAAAACTCTTGTATTTGAAGAGGCTGAGATTCAGGCTATGCTTTGAGAATACCCAGGTTCGCTTCTGTGATTGTGGCTTCAGATAAGTTATCTTGCTCTGATGTTCTTGGATAGCTTTTATAAGTCAGAGATATTTTGGTCAACATTYTTCCAAGCTGCAGTTGGCTGCCTACTCCTCATTCTTTTTCAGGACCTCATATTCTAACCACCTTTTTTTTTTTTTTTAAAGTCATGCCAAGGGCCACTACTCTACAGCCACCATTCTTACACATCCTACAGAAATGGAAGCACTTTGGAAAATGCAGTTTGACCCTGATGTAACTGAAATAACACCTGTGAACCTCTACCACACATGAGGCAAGGATTAGGGCCAAAGGACAGAGATCTGGGTTCAGAAGAGTGAAAAGCATGATGGTGACAGTAAGGATTACAATGAAATCATTTGCTTGTGACATGGAAAAAGAATTTTGAATATTGTCACTCTCTAGGAGGTGTATTCTGCTTTTCAATTGATGATCCATCACTGCTTATTTTGATTTTTCATCAAAATAGGAAAAATGCCTTAAGAGTTATAGTTTTCTGGACGCTTGATCCTGACAGACTAGACCCAACCCTGAGGGTCCATCAGGACCTCAGCAGAGTTTCTGTGGCACCACTGGTATCCCAGTGCTCAGTTCACATTCTGTTGAGAGTGATTTTGTGATTTACACCCAAAACTRTCCAGATTTGATGTTTGTAGTGGGCTCATTTCCTGTGGAGTAAAGGAAGGGAGAAAAATTGTGCAGCACAACTTATCCCATTATTAAAACCAAAATGATGCTAAGGATGGAGCAGGGACAGCAACAAAAAAAGACCCCAATCCACATTTTGGGTTCATACCTCTCAAACAGCTTGTGGGAAAATAGTAACAGCGACAACAATAAACACARGAGCAACAAAAATGTGGAATCCCARTGCCTGTGCCCACAGTGAGGATAAAAAATGCAAAGCCTGGGCCACCTCGCCTTTAATTTCCTAACTGCTGTTTTGTAAGGCTGTGTCATGCTTCTCAGTTCAAACACGCTTTGGCTYTTTATTATTCATGGGCCTTTTTCTCAGTCAGTGGTGTTGAATAATAAAACAGCCCAGGATCAAATGGGCCAATTCTCCACGCCTGACACCAACTGCTACTGTTCGCTGGGCTCTGCCAAGCGTTGCCTCTGATAATGAGTGGGATTTGGTTAAACAGTAAATTAATGAATAATGAAATATCCAGGTTGATCAGTTAGAGAGCACGCTTGCTTTGCCCCCGGCCAAGTGCTCGGGGCAGAAATTACTCTCAAACGGCACTTGCCTGTGTGCTGGGCTGGATAACTATTTTACAGCCTATTGCTTGACAGGATGTTGGGAAAGGGGCGAGGGGAAGGGGGAAAGTCGGGGAAGCAGAGCGGGCAGGGCAATCTCCTTATCACCCCGCATGGAGGGGAGAAGGGGTCGCTTTGGGGTTGGGCAAAGCCCCCCTAGAAAGGGAAGAAGGTTGCGGGGTTGAAGGAGGTCGTGATGGGGCTGGGAAAAGGATGAACGTTCTCTTAGACCWTCCTCTCTCTCCTCCCGACTTCATTATTATTATTATAGCGGTGGTGGCATTATTATTGTTGTTGTTGTTGTTAATATTATTATTAATTCTTAGTCAGGATTACCGATATCACCGGGGTTGACCCAAACTTCCCCCTTTCCCCATCAATTCTCGCCTTTCCATCAGCCCTGTCCGAGCGTGTTTCAGAGAGGGGCCATCCCTCCTGGCAGGGCTTGGAGCTCAGACTGCAGAAAGARCCTCCCGGAGCTGTGTGTCAGGTGTTTTTGGCAAATAAAAGAGCCTGTGAAAGGCTCTGTCTGCACGGGATGTGGCTCAGAAACGGAGAGAGGGAAACAGCGAGTGCAGAAAGGAGAAAACAACCCTAAACCCTTCATTTTAATAACCCCATACCCTTCATTTTCTACATCGGGAGAAGTAAGCAGCTGTGAAATATTTCCCTCAGGACAGTCAGACAAGCACATGTATGTACACAAACACASAGGCACGACTTTTACCGCCGGAGAAGGGGGAAAAGCCCAGCTTGATTCCCACACCCGTCATCATGAATTACACCCCAGTCCAGGGTGTTTATTTGGGGTGCTGGTAGTGCTCCAAATCAGCGGCAAAACCGCTACAATTATCACCTTTTATCCATACGGGAAATTCTCTGTAACCAACTCACACAATTTTTTTTTTTTTTAATGGTTATTCTTTCCCAACTTTCCAGACAAGCCCGAACTTCCTAAACCAGAGCAAGGAGGGGGAGGAAAAAYAGTATACACGTATTAAAAATAAAAGAAGGGAGTAGAAAACCCATCTCGTTCCAAAATGCGAGTTTTCAGGTCGGGGCTCTGTTACTTTCGCTCTTCTCATGTCACTCCTAAGTTAAAGTTTAAAGAAACCTGTGAAGCATAAGGAGAAGGAGGTCCCTGCTCTGCCTCGGCCATCTCCCCCGACAGCTGCCGGGCGCAAGGAAAAGCCTCCAGGCTCCGGCTGCGATGGCGAGGTCCCGGGAAAGCAGGATTGGAGSGGTTTAACGAGAGCCTCCTTCACTTTCACAGTCTCCATTCATCTGTGAGCACGGCGTTGTGTGAGTGCAGGGATGAACAGGCGGCTCTGGGGCAGGTTAAAGCCGGTGTTTTACTTTATTTCTCGAGCAGAACTACCTCTCACATTCACCGTCTCGTCTTAATATCAAAATCCAGAACTTTTCGTTGTCAAGTATTTCGCCTCGTTYCTTCCTGCTCGCCAATTTTAAATGCGTTTTTCCTGCTCCAGAATATTCCCGTGAAAACCATTTAYCCCAAAAAATGTTATCTAGCCCCATTTGCAGTTCTTCCACCCCCGCCCCACCCTCTTGCCATCATTACCAGTTGCTGTACTGTGATTTTCTATACAGAGCTGGAAACAGGCTCCCTTTTTCCCAGTCAAAACAGGATCCACTCTGCACTGGAATAAAGCGGAGTTTAGCGGGGACCTGGGCTGATCTCGTACCCATCGTTGCTTTTTGGGAGAACTGCAGCTTTCGGTGAAGTTACTGGGAGTTTCACAGCAGCAAAAAAAATTGCCAGCTGATGTTTTGTGTGCGGAGATAAACTATTGTTAGCGCTGATTCCATGAGGCAAAAGATCTTTCGTGATACTTTTTGACACTTTTCGTGACAGATTTTTGCAAGGAAAATAAATGCCCACATGCATTTGTTTCACATCGGTGTTTTAAACGGGTTAAACTATGGATGTAATTGCTGTTGTAGAGAATACTCGTGGTAAATCTCAAAACACASTGATTTATCACCTGGAAAGAACTAAAGGTTTCTGTTTCGAATGAAATGTTCCTCTGGACCTGAGCAAAGCATCCTCCTCTCGTGCCGTCAGGAGATGCAGACGATTTCACTGTGTACTTAACAGGACTAATAATCACCAGCACAGCGCTCCCCTAAGCTGGGGAACCGCGCAGGTCCCACAGGGTTTGCCTTTGTATTCAAAACACCCTGCAAATGTTCGATTTGGGTCGTTTTGGGGGATCTGTTTGGTTGTGGATTTTTTTTTCTTTTTAATATACATTTGGCTTATTCGAGGCCGGAGGGAGTAAAAAGATTCTGAAAATTCGGGTGAGAAACACACGGGTAAACACACATGCACACTTCTCATTTTAGTGCTGTTTGGAGGAAGCTCCGAAGTAATTRCGGTCACTTCGTAATTGCGTGAGATTCTGGAGTTTTCTCGCCTTCRTATTAAGCACAGAGTATAGAGACACTCTTAACTCCTAAACCCCAGAGGTTTATCCTTCCCTGCCCCAGGAAGCGTTCACAGGCAGAGGGAGAATTTTGCTGGGAGGGTAATGGGGGACACAGCCCGGGATGTGCGGGAAGAGGCAGAGCCCAACCCTGAGGGGACAGCACGGGGAAGGACCTGCCCCTGCACCGGCTGGATTCTCCTTCAAGGGTTAAATTCCGACAGCAAAGACAAGGAGCATTTTTGTTTTTGCCTTAACTCCTAAAAGGCGGTAGTGGAGCCSACTCTGGAGCCACGCAGAGTTGTGACACGAAGTGTAACACAATGTCCTGGTGCAGCTGTGCACGGACACACATACAGGGGGAAAATATGTGTGCATGCCTGATTGTGGGAGAGAGACGGAGAAAAAGAAGGAATTCGGTGAATATRTTGGTCCCGGGGATTATTTAAGACATTTGGCGAGTTCCATCATAGGGACACCAGATGTTATTTACGAGGTCTCGTATAAATGTGGGCCATACCACGCAGGTGGGGAGGGRAAAGGTGGAAAAAAAAAAGCCAAAGGAAGAACAGAAAGGAGTTCACCCCAAGGGGATGAAAGACAAAACTGATGTTTATAACTGTATAAATCACGCTGAAGTTTTGTAATGGAAACTAGAACTACCTGGAGTTTAAGGGAAGAGAATGGGGCAAAGCAAGAGAGGTGGAGGGAGGGAAGGTCCCTGCTGGTSATGGTGGGGAAAGCAGATGAGAAACCAGCGCCGTGGGGAGGGGGTACGGCTGGCTTTGCTGGGGCTACTGCGGCTACTGGATGGTTTTATCCTTAGCTGGGGAAGGTGCTGGAA
>NW_026623620.1:189391-190987 GCF_030028575.1 Malurus melanocephalus
AAAGAAAGAAAGAAAAGAAAAAATTGGAAAGAACGAGAGGGAGAGAGAAAGAGAAAAATCTGATCTTGTTTTGCTGGAGGTCGCTGGGAAAATACAGTGAAGAAAAGATCAGCAGGAATATTCCTGCCTTCCTGTCACCACGTTTCCAGAGCTCAGCGTTCCGGTGTCCGAGCCCAGCTCTGGCTKCAGGGCGGGGAGAGCGGGAGGAGACCCCGGCCCCGGGACAGGCAGGACACGCCACTGCCACCCGAGGCAGCGAACTGCACTCTGTTATAAACATATACCTAGATGTTCTTTGAATTTGCAATCTTGACGCTGTCGCCCGGAGCCTGGGAAACTCGGGGTGAGCCCTTCCTCGTCTCGTCGGGTCCCGTTTTAAAGGGAGCCCTCGGTTTCCACARGCGGGTGCGTCTGCTGAGTTACAAGAGAACTTTTCCCGGTGCATTTGTTTTTGTTTTGGTTTGGGTTTTTTGGTTTTGTTTAGGTTTGGGTTTTTTTAATCCCCTTTTTACATAACTGTTGCACAGTTCTTGAACAACAGAGAAACTTCCTGATCCCCCCTCTCCCTCCAAATAAACTCCCCCCAGACTCAGCTGGGAAAGGCGAGGGCTGTTTTGAAAGGTTTCATGCAAAACATGCGCTCTACCAAAAATATTACCATCGGTGCGATTAAAACAAAAGCAAACAAAACAAACTTTCAAAGCGTGGCATGAAGCCTGGCTTTGGGGAATCAGCTCCAGTGCCGCTGTTGTTCCCATCCTTGTCCCCACACCTGCCCACAGCTGGATCAGACGGACTGAGGAGGAGAGGTTTGGGGGTCCCCACTCCCCGCCCTGCAAAGTCCCGGGAAAAATCAGGAAAGGGAAAGAGGGGGGATTCCCTTTGCTCTTCCTCTCGCAGCTCCGCTCTCCCCCACCTCTTTTTCCCCCTGCCCGGACCCCGGCGCTGCTGTCCCCGTCCCCTCCACAAACCCACCCACCCACCCGCCTCCTCCATCCCGGGCCCCACAAACTTGCTCCGGGCGTTTTTGCCATCACACCACGGAGAGAAAGTAGGTCACGGCTGAGTCCAAGCCTGGCTGAAGCCGAGGCAGCCGAGCCTCGAAAGCTTTCCCATAGAACACACTTTGGGGTCGTCGTTTGCAATGTTGTTTGGTTTTGTTTTTTTTTTTATTATTATTATTAAGATGAAGATGATGATTTATTTTGGACACGGTGGGCGATCAGCTGAGCCGGCTCCTGTAGTCCAAGCTGGAAGGAGAGGGAGAAGGGAGGTAGTTTGGGAGATGGAGGTGGGGATGGATTTAYTTTTTGCTATTCCCCCATCCCCTCCGAAATATTAAGTTGCAAAAACCGATCCACCACCGCCTGTCAGTCCTCCTGCACCTCTCCGTCTGCTCTCTCCGGCCACCGACCGCTCTCTCTAAAAACCAGCAGATAAACCCCAACCCAGACGAGCCTTCAGAGCGGGTATTTAACTGAAATAGTTCACCGCATTAAAAACGAGGCTTTAAACCGGTTTTCCACCCTCAGGGCTCCGTTCGAGCGCACGTGTGTGTTTGTTTTCAGGGTGACTGTGCGGAGGGTTAAATTGACA
>NW_026623620.1:192212-198914 GCF_030028575.1 Malurus melanocephalus
TTTGTTTTTTTTTTTATACTTTTTGTTTTTAAATTCCCCCACCCATTCACAGAGGTATAGAGTCACAGATAAATAACCCAAAAACTACTTGCTCGCCATATTTACACATTCCCGTTAAATTAAGCATAAATAAATATATACAAACTCAATACTGAATGCCTCTCCGCATTTCTTCTCAGGAAGAGTCGATAAACTGATATTTCTCACTGCATGGTCAGAWTTTTCAAGAAGAGGAGGTGAAAGGGATCGTTTGGGGCATAAAAGGAGAATTTGTTTTATTCTTTCATCTTTCCAGTTTCTCATTTGCTTTTTCAGAGCTTTGCGTTTGTTTGGGTCTTTTTTCTTTTTTTTTCTTTTTTTTGCCTATATTTCTCGCTGGCACACAGTGTTTCGTCTCTCTCRAAATGTTCAGGCGTTTGCCAGTGTGTTTGGGGATGTTTTCTTTTATTTTTTTTCCCTTTGTATAAGAAAATATACTATTTGTAAAAAGCCTACGGTCTCTCTCACACAGGGGAAGCCGGAGGGGCGGGGGAGGATCGATCTGGTAAATGCTTACGGCAGCTGAAACAAGCACCAAATTCTCTGAGAAATGTATTAAAACAGAGCCGGACAGGTCTGTGTGATAAACCGGTCAGAAAGAGGAGCAGGGGAAGGGAATAAGCCCTTTGGGCACAGCTAAAGGTCTTAAAACCATCCTTCCCCCGCTCCCTCCCAGCCCCAAATGCAAATTTGGGGATTTGGGGAGAGATTGGTCTGGGATGCAAAGGGACTTTAAACAGCTTCTCACAGAGAATTTCTATTAGGTGGGACAAGACACAACCCGATTTTAAAGAAACCATCGGGTTGTAAAAAGATTCCCATAAAATTGGCTTCTTGTTTCCATCACATCTTGAGTGAATAACAACCAGGGGGAAAAAAAAAAGTCAGGGAGCATACGAAAATAAAGATCTTTCCAACGGCAAATAAAGAATTGTTATTAAAAAAAAAAAAAGTGAGACTAAGAATGAAATAAAATTTACAGCAACCCACCTGTTTAGTTTGAAAACAAACTTTTCACGGTCTCTCCTCAAACTTTTCCCTTGAGTTACAAAGCAAAGCTGCCGTGTTAATCCTCCTGTTTATTGATTTATGATCCCAAGGAAACCAAATCTTTTAATAACTCAATTATCAGATAAACGTCTGAGGTGCCCCGCCAACACAAGTAGTCGGGCTGGGAAAGTGGAGGGGGGCAGGAAAATACCTTCCAGAGGGAGATTGAGCTCAGTTTGGGGAGAATCTCTGTACTCAGCACCAATAGGAGCCACCAGCAATGGACAATTCCCTCTGGGATCAACCCTGGGCTGGCAGGAAGGACAGAGAGATGTGCTCCTCTCCTGTTTTCTGCCTGATTGCATTAAATCACAAACCTCGTGAATGCCTCCACACTTTGGGGAGCAAATGGGGGAGGACATTTCTCTGCCATCAAGGGGGATTTGTCTTTGTTTTGCCTGAGCAGTGCACGGCCTGCCATTTGCAGTTTGTCTCCTCCAGGCAGAAGGCACGAGGGGCAGACTGAAACTTTTCCCTCGACCTGCTCGAGGTTTAGGTGCTGGTCCAGGTGACCAAACACCCATCTRGGAGAGATTTCWGCAGCAGCAGGATCAGGCCCTCACACATGTGAGCAGGTCTTTCCCCAAGAAGTTCCAGAGATTCCCTCTCCCCGTTCACTCACAGTGGTGGTGGGATAATGTCCTCTGCAGTTAAAAGGAGCATCCCCCACATTTCCCCTAAAACWAGGAAAGGCCATTCCCAACATTCCCCCAAAGCCTTCCTCTGGATGCTCTGGGGTGGTTGGGAGTGAATTCCCATGGCCCTGCACAAGGAATTGGGGAGGAGGAAGACTGAGAGCAAATTTGGGGTCTCCCCACACCCAAAAGCCCTTCGGGGCTGGGTGATGCTTGAGACCCCTCACAAATGCTGTTTGCAGAGGTCAGGCAAGACAACACCCAACACTCTCTCTGCTCTCATAAATGGGCAGAGATGTGCTTTCAGGGGTTTGTTCCTCACAAACACACACACTCCCCTCTCTGCCTTTCCTGCTCATCCCTGCTGGGCCATGCCCTGCACTGGACCAGGAYTGTCCTTCCCCAGAGGTCTGATGAGCTTTGGGGTGGATGGAAAGGAGGAAGATTTGGAGTTCTGGGGGTTGCTTTCCAATCTGGGTGTTCCCAGCCTGCTGATCCATGAGCTGACCACCACACCTCRTCTGGCAGCACCCACAGGGATGTGCCAATCCCTGCCACCACCAAACCACTGTCAGGGTCTAAAACTACTACAACTCATCCCAACAGCCCTTGGAGAAGGCTGCCTGCCTCAGTWTCCCCATCACAGGAGAGCCCACAGAGCATTCTGCCCCAGAAGAACCAAAGGTACACGAGTAAGGAGCAGCTCAGGAGGGGTCAGTGCTCCTTGGGATGGGACAATTCCTGGATTTCTATTGCCACATTCGTGCCCAAATCACAAATAGAGAATGAGAGCTGACACCTGGCTGCACAGGGATTTGAAAAGCAGAGCAGGCCTGCAGCTGTGGATGTGTCTCAGAGAGCTGAGGGCACTAAGGGTGACAAGAAGATTGTTTGCTCTTTTCTTTTGAGAACATTTCATTGAGGGATGTTGGGAATATTGCTGAATTATTTCTCCCTCACTATCCACTTCAGAAGATAGTTCAAAATTAAAGCAAGGTTAAGGTTTSTC
Organism: Malurus melanocephalus; assembly: GCF_030028575.1. Taxonomy (NCBI): domain Eukaryota; kingdom Metazoa; phylum Chordata; class Aves; order Passeriformes; family Maluridae; genus Malurus; species Malurus melanocephalus. The sequence continues at coordinate 194,946 of NW_026623620.1, forward strand.
CCTGTGTCTTGTTTTCAGGTGTGCCGGCTTGGGGTGGTGGGACTGAGTCCTGCAGCTTTCACAGAGATCCCAGGGGGARGCCTGACCCCACTGGAGTTTTGCCAGTGACCCCAGGAGATTTACCCACACCCAGCAACTGTTCTGACACAAGCAAAAAGATGTGTTAGTGCACGAGCCCTACCCCACTGAGAAACACATGCAATTACCCGACAYGGCAGAATCCAAACAGAAATTCATAACCTTACACTTCAGCGTTATTTTTACCAGAGGAGACAGAGAAATGTATGTCAAAAAAAAAGAAAGAAATAAAAGAGAGAGAGGAAAGAAATAAGACTTCTCCTTCACCCCCACCACCCCAAATCATATGCATAAGACATCCTGTCAGACACCAAACCACCGAGAAAAACATTGGAGTTAAGATTTTTGCCCCCCTTACCACACTGACTTGTTCTAAAGCAAGAGTCACAAGATTTTGTGACTCTCTAAGAGTCACTCTTAGAAAAAAAAACTTTTCTAAGAGAAACAGATTTCCTCAGACTGAGCTCAGAAATCAGGATATTCCCTGGCAAACCCTCCCCACTCCCATCACGAGGAGCCAGCTCACATGGCAACTCTTTCCTCCCTGGGTACAAAACCCTAGTGCCAAGCAAGTGCAGTAACATTCAACACAGCTCTTATTTTCTTTGCAACAGTACACCTCGATTTCAACTTATATTTTTATCKTGTTCAAATTATTCCCTTTGAGCTTCTTTAAAGAAGTGCACCTACAGAATTCGGTAACAACTGGCTTTGATTTGAAAAAGCAAAAAAAGCAAAAAAAAAAAAGTATCAGAATATCAGAATTGTGGATTTTTTTTCTCTGTACCTGATATATTGTGTAGGGATCTCTAGTCCTCTTTGAAGAAGCTCATAAGCCAAGCGGGCAAAGCTTTAGGAAACAGAAGAAAATAAAATAGTGCATACTCCTGAGAAAGAATTACATACTCATATCACTCATTTTTTGTTGTTGTTAACAGTTCTTTAAAAATGGGGGAAGATCTCTCTCACACACACTAGTCAAGGAAATTAAGGACTGAAACATTGGCATAGTTAGGAATATAAAACTCCCTAGAGAAAAAGAGGAGACCTCAGAAAATTAAGAAATCAGATAGCGCTGACATTTTACCAGACCTTACTTCCAAAATTTTGCAACCCATTAGAGACAAGGCATTTCACCATCAAAGACAAAATTACTAAATTACAAAGGTATGTTTGCATGCATTAATATGTGCATCTGGGCACACATATTTTCACTCTATATATGTATATACCCGCGTACATACATATATACCCACAAACATACGCAGGATATACGCAGCCCCCGCGGGGGTGGGGTGTGCACATACACAGATGCACACACAGAGGCACACACGCAGTACCCAGACACACCTGTAAACGCTGGCAATCTAAACAGAGASTCTGTCTAGACCAGGAAAAACACAAAAATAGTTCTTAAAAAATAGCGCTGAGCCGTGGTGGCCCCGAACATCCCGTGTGGTGGCACCTAAGGTTAAGATGCTGCTTTGAGAGCAGCTCAAGTGTTGATGGCTTGGAGAAGGGTCTGGGAGCTCCCCTCCTTTCCTGGTCTAGACAGAACCAGGGTGGTGAGATGAGGTGGGAAGAGCTGAGGGGAATGAGGCCGTGGGGTTGCTCAGAAAAGGAACACGCTGGAAGATCGTTTTACTCTAGGTGGAGACAGGAAAAAGTTGAAAACAAAAAAAAAAAAAAAGCAAAAACAAGAATAAAATAATAGAAAAATAATAGCAAGACAGACCGTGCAGCTCAAGAAATCAAAGCACTGACACCAAAAATGTTTCTCCGATTTCTTCCAATAAGTTATTCATTTCTTTCTTTTATTATTATTATTAATTATTATTATATTCCCCTCCCCCCCAATCATTATTTAAAAAATGTGAAAGAACAGAAGTGGGAAAAAAAATCCTGGTGGTTGTCTTCACAGGTTCCTGGCAAGAGACTCTGAACCACTGGTCTTGCGCCATTGTGCTCCTCTGATCTTAAATTATTGTCTTTCTTTTATTATTATTATTTTTATTTTATTATCATTATTATTATTATTTTGTCCTACCTAATAGAATTCTTCCAAAGCCCAATCCAGTATTTTTTTTAAAGCTAAAATTAAGACGGTTTTGTTTTAAAAGATTATCTCTCTCTTTTCTCCTTTTATTTATTTCTTTTTTTTTTCTTTTCCTTTCTTTCATTCTAATTTTTTTTCCTCTCTTTCTCTCTCTCTCTCTCTCTCTCTTTCTCTCTCTCTCTCTCTCTCATTTTCTGTGTTTCTCTTCCTTGTCTCCAGTTTTACTACCTGGTCCTTCGCCAGATGTGTGCCTGTTAGCAGTGTTGTTGTTCAAGAACATCTTGTCCATGCCTTTGAGAGCTTCAGTCAGGTAGTTTTGGAGGGCAGTGAGGGCAGCGCAGATAGCGGGGGCCCCAAAGCCGTGAGTGATGAGGCTGAAGTGAGTCAAGCAGCTCTGAATGCCCGGTTCCAAAATTGGGGTGGGCCGGCTGTTCCCAATGGGCGTCCTGTCCTGGGCCAGGAGATCTGTGAATTCTTTACAAAGTTGCCTGCACGGGAGAGAGAAAGGCAAAGAGAGGGAGAGRAGAGGGGTTGTTATATTCATCCAGCAATTCTCTGTGACAACCAAGAAGCAGGTTCAGGCCAAAGGTGATCCCAAGCTGCAGGATGGGACTTTTTTGCCACCATCCTTTCCCCCAATGGTTTTTAGGGACCAGCCTTGGTGAGCCAGCAGCTCCCTGCTCAGAGTGATGCTCTTCAGGGGGAAGATTTGTGGATTTGCAGGACAACACCACCTTTGGAGATTAAAATTGCTCCAGCAGCCACAAGGATGCTTCTGGAGCTCTGTGAAAACCCAGCCCTGCTTGGTGGCTTCAGAAAGAGCCAGGCTGAGCAGAAGATGTTCCCTGGGACTGCCAAGCACCTCCTGGAGGTCTGACCCTGGCTCAAAGCAGCTCCCACCAAAAGGAGAGCACAACCATTCACTGAGAGCTCCTGGGTGCCACAGGGAAGGGCCAAAACAGGGTATCCTCCAGACTGCCCTGTCTGTGTCACCTTATTGGGAAAAATCAGGATTTTGAGACTCCAGGCTGGCTTATTCATGGCATGAGGAGCAAAGCAAGCACTTCCCATTTTATTCTGGGGGTGTGACACCCCAGTTAACACAGCAGAGTGGACACCTGGCTCATGGTTGTTTGGCTGCACCTTTAAAAAATCAGATTTGATTTTTCTAATCAATTCAYACACAAAATCTTTTGCATTATTCTGGTCCAAAAGACCTTCAAGTCAACAGGTGCCTGGGCAACATAAAAACCCTGGGGGCTGATGGGGTTCCCACAGGAATAGTTTATTTAAGGTACCCAAAGAAATCAGTTTTTTAAGACAGGTGCCTACCCAGGGACTGGAGATAAAAAAGACCAGAAAAAGAAAAAAAAAAAAAAAAAAAAAGAAAAAAAAACCTTAAAAAAGACATTCAGCTCTCATCCTCTGAAATTCTCTGGAATTCCCAGTGGGTTAAAGGTTTCAGAGGGTGGGGAAAGATAAAGGTCTACTTCTATGTGTATTATCCATTAAGAAAGTGCAAGAGAGGAAACTTTGAATTTGGAGAACAAACAGTAATGAGTCCAACATTTTACATCTTCAAAGAGCAAAGCAGGGTCTGCGAGCAATTAAAGTTCTGGGACATTAATATCTTCTGACCCTGCGGAAAAGGGCAATCAAATTCCAATCACGTCTAAAAAACATCTGGACAAATTTGAGCAAATGATTTTTCAACCCTCCATATATTTCTTTAAATTACACTGTCATCGGAGGCAAGCCACGTCCCAGAGCATGAAATAAATGAGAGCTGTTTGGACTGGGATTTTTATTTCTTTTCTTTTTTTCTCTCCCCCCCC
>NW_026623620.1:199505-207649 GCF_030028575.1 Malurus melanocephalus
TTCCCGCAGGGCTGCTGGAATTTAGAACTTAGAAATTCTCTCTGCTTTCCAAGAGGGCTCAGAGGAAGAGTTTGAGGAGAGGRAGGATTTTCTCCGGTAAGGATAGAAGGGGATAGTTAACTTGGCACTCACTTTGTAGCAAGCAGCATGTTTTTCCTGGAGTGGAGGTCGCTGGGGTCCGTGTGCTGTCTGTTCAGGTACTCAGAAACAGCTTTGGCTGGGAACTCCGTTTCGCAGATGTACCCAAAATCCCGAGCTAAATGAACGGCCTCACCTGCGGGGAACGAGAGGGGGATTTAACACCTCCGAGCACCGCCGGCCCCGGGCTGGGCTGACCCCGACCCGCCGGGATACCGCCTCTGCTCTGAGAGACACCAACTGCTTTGAACCGTGTTTGGAAACCTGTCAGCATCCCCTCCACCTCAGGGACAGGCTGCAGTTGCTTGTTTTCCCTCCTCCAGCCCTAATTTGGGGACAGAAGTTGATGGGACAGATTTTTGAGCTGATTTATCTTTGCTACACTGCACTTGTGTCGCTTTGTACCCACGCAGCTGCTCGGGCAGAACGGAGGGAAGAACTCACACACACCACACACACACACATAGAAAACTTTAAAATTAACTGGGCCAAAGGAAAATGCCAGGGGAAACYGGTCAAATCTTGAAAAGCTAAGTACCCAAACTTCTCTTAAGAGCAGAGAAACCATTCCTCATTCAATCTATGAGGCCATTGCCCAAAATTTTACAGAAGTGGACATATTGTTGATATTAATGTTAATTCTTTGTGGGAYATTATATACACTTTTTATCCACAGACAGAGCACTTGCATCATTATCACAATTATCTCCACATCTGTAAAATTATGGAGATAACCGCATTTAGCCCGATGGCAATTTAACAATCTGCATTTTTAACTGACCATCCTGCAACAGGAACACCTGTCTGCCCGGTGGAAAGATAACAACTAATGGCAACTTTTTCTGTGGAGAAAATAATTATTATTCTAACTCTAATTCTAATTCACTTTTCCTGCCTGCCTGGTTTCAGGTTTCTCGCCTACWGAGGTTTGTGTCATCCAACTCCTACTGATGTACTTCATGCCACAAGAAGACAGTAGCTGCAGAAAGGAGGAAAAGAGGAAGGAGGGGAAAAAAAAAAAAAAAACCCTCAGACTCTAGAGGGATTCCACCAGATTATAGCTCAGCCCCTCTAGAATAAAGCGTTAAACCCTTTAAAGCATCGCCCGAGGGACGAGGGGGAAGATTTCCAGCACGCAGGTATGTCTAATAACTCCAGGACCGCGTTATTTTTAACTATCGGGAGTTGCTTTCCAACGTCATCTCCTGCTTTCCAGTGCTCCTCGCTAATCATCAAACCGGTTAATGAAGGCGAGAGCACCCGGCAGAGCCTGGAGCGGGGGTTCCCGAGCCGGGCAGGGTCCCCCCAGGCAGCGTTCGGGCAACGCGGGCCGGGACGGACCGGAGCGTTCCTGTTCCAGGAGCAGCATCGCTAAAGCCTGGCTGCCGGCAGGGAAAAAAAAATAATAAAACTCCATCAGGTGCAGCTTCTTCCAAAAGGAGGGAGCTCTCTGGAGGCAAACTGTTGATTTGTAAGGGAATCAGGGGAGAGGAGGGGAATGTACACCTTACTGARCACTTGACACAGATTTTAGCATCACTACACAACCCCACCGGCCTTTGAAGCTCCCAGCAGCTTTCGGGGAGGGGCTGGTGCGCTGCGAGCAGAGAGGAAGGTATTCCAYGAACAGCGAGGGGGTGAAGCTGCACTAACAGGGCGCTCAAGGGCATTTGAGTGCCCCGAAATGCTTCACACCCTTTATGGCGAGACCCTATACCCGTAACCCACTGAACCCTGCACTCTCGGCATCCCCTACAAGCTCCAGGAGCAGCTCCCCCCTCTCAGCCCCCGTCTTTTTGCGAGCCCTTCCTTCAGCTCTGCAAGAGGGAAGGTTCTGTCGCTCGCACAACTCAATCAAAAGAGTTGAAAAGTTAATATCTAGAACAAATATTTATGCTCGCTTATAGGCGGAAGAGATAAGTGGATTATTTATACGCCTCTCGGTGTGTATGTGGGTAATGCAGATACATATAATTCATAATTGCATCCATACTATCCCGGCTGGGTTTTWTTTGGAGGAGGTCCAACTTCTGTTAACATAAACACGCACATAACCCTAAACTTATTAGTGGCTCTAAATTTTCCTTTTCGATACAGTTAGAACAAATCAAAGAAACACACTGGCCACCAAAATGACATTAGGTGACTGGAAACTACTTGAAACTTCAGTCTCCCCTTCTCTCTCTCCTTCCTCAGGAATAGTTGGTCTTTGTTCAGCCCCAGCCACCTTAAGAGAAACCGAGCCCTGCTGCTCTTAACTTGTTCTGCTTTCTCAAAAAAAAAAAAAAAAAAAAATTAAAAAAGTAATTCTGTATTATTTTTCCTCACTGAGCATCTTGTAGTGGCCATAAATCAGCTCGGGAGGAGCGAATTAACGGGAGGATGGAGCAGACCTGGAGCTGGAGATCACAAGGTGGAAATGAATAGCAATGAGGAATGGGGCTGCCCTGCAGARCCACACATGCACACGCAGATATCCACACGTACACACACACAGACACCTTCCCTCATTCCTGCCAAGAGCAATCAGTGATCCTCCAGCCAATAACTTCATTTTTTTGGGAATGGGATCCTTAACCTTGCCGGTGTTCCTCCTAACCCGCCCTGATTTTCACCTCTGCAAGGTTTTCCCACCTGATCCCGAAAGTTGATGGGGTTTATTTTTGTTTGTTTGTAAATGTCAGACAGGAGCTCAGACAAGGCAGGGGTGTGAAGGGAGCTGCGACCCTCGACTTACCTTCCACCAGGGAGGTGAGTAAAGTGACATTTGCGGCCTTACGCCTGCCGGCTGGTAAATTCAAACCGATTTTTTCTAGCCTTTCTCGCAAAGATCTCCCCCCGTTTTTCGATTTGGCTCTAGAATTGCAAAGAAATTAACATCGTGATTAACCCCGCAGTGTTCCTGGAAGAAACGTTTAGTCTGTGCAGTCAGCGGAGCCTGGGAGGGTTTTCACTCGACGTTAAGGACTCCGGGGGTGTTGATTTCTGCTCGGGTTTGCTGAGATTTTCTTAATTTCTCCCAGGGGTGGAAGCGGGGATGAACCCACTTTTCTCCCTGTTTTATCCAGGGAAATCAAATAATGCCAAACAGCAATAATTAATGGAAAGGTTCTGATCTAGAGAGCAAATGGGTTGATATTGCACCACACCAACTTTTATTAAGATGGAGTAGAGCAGGAGATAGGCAGGAAGGTAGAGGAGGATTAAACCCTCTTTTATTCCAGGAAGGAGCCAGAATAGGACGTGAGGATTAAAAAAAAAAAACCACAGAAGCCTGAAAAGTTTGAAGGGAGTGTGTGCGCCTGTGGATAAATTGAAAAGGAGGGAAATATTTATCAAACTGTTTCACGCGTTTGAGTGTGCTCTTGAGTGGGGAGGCGATGCTGAGAGGGAGAGCTCACCTGAGGCAGGGTGCGTTATAAAGAGGGAATGGATTGCCTGGGGGAGATTGGGATATCTGTCAGAGGTTACTGATAAGGGCAATAAAAGGGTGGGTGAGCTGTACTTGGGAAATCCAGAGCTATTGTTCCAACGCCCATACATATGTAAACCCCCAGGGATGGAATCTTGCCACCTGCGAAGTCAGGGAGAGTTTTGGCACCTAAGAGCAGAGTCTATCCCAAGTATTTCTTAGTTCTTACTTAAAATTTGTTTAAGAATTAGCAGTCACACGTAGCGAAAGGAAAACAGAAACTACAGGGAGGCCAGAGTATCTCCCTACAATCTTATATCGAAGTGAATAGGGCTGGGTGGCAGAACTGCAAGAGAGAAGGGCTCTGTATTTCATCTGCTCTGAACCAAAATCTTGTTTAAAATTTAGATTCAAGATAGGAACTGAAGTCAGCAGCAGCCAATGACTATGGTTTAGGCCACCTCCAGAAACCTGCTGAAGTTCAGTAATAATGTTTCTTTACTTTGGTAATTCTATTTTCTACAGAGCATCTCTGAGATGTTCTCCCTGCTCCATTTGTAGTCGTACAGAAGGAGCAGGCAGGTTCGCATCTGTAAGTAAAARTCTCTGCTGCTGTGGCTGGCAGCTGAGCAGTGATTACAGACATKCACGTGGAGCAGCAGCTATTTTAGGAGACCCCAATTCTCACGTGTGTATTTGGGTGACTGACCGCATGTAGCAGAACTTTCCCCCTCGTCTCCAGACACGGGGCCGGAGGCTTTGACATCATCACAGATTTTTTATTTTTTGCGGGGGTGAGAGGGGAGAACCCCAAATATCTCCTTCCTTTTAAAGCACCTTATAGTCAGCGTATTCCAGCTGCTGCTACAGGAATTGTCAGGATGTTTCTTCCTCTAAGATTAGCAACTTTTAAACATGATCTCAAGTTTATTCGTTGTCAATTTGTATGCATTTGTTTCTGTCTAATATGCTTTTTGTTCCAGTCTGGTGTCTTCCTCTCACACAGAAAGTGAAATCTTGTACCCTCTCAGCCTGAGTGGATGAGCTGGTACCTCGCACCGCTGCCTCATGACTTCACCCCTGTTGTGACTGGAGATAGAGCCCCAGCTCACCTCTCTTACAGAGAAGTCATGCTGACAATTCACAGTCCCTCAGGCACTACCAAGAAGAAAAAGCCCTTTATCCCTGTGAGCCTTTCCAGTTAATGGCCTCAGAGCTTCAATTCCTGCTGCTTCTGCACAAAAGCACGGTCTCCAACTCCTTATGATGGAGCAGAAACCGGACCCCAAGGTTATTCCTTGCTCCCCATTTTCTTCAGCACCCACAATCCCAACTATTTTGAGATCTTCTAAAATCCACCGGGTCATTAGCGGGTGATTTGCACAAATATTAAGCATCAAAGGCCTCAAGGCCAGCTGTGAGTAATCCCTCTAGCAGCTTTCTCTGTGTGAAGCACCAAGTTTCTGACTTTCAGAGCTACCTGTTGGTGGCTTTTCTGTAGTCAGGTGCTTGCCTAGCTTCCAGTTTGCCTATCAGATCCCTGCCAATTTCAATGACCYCTCGTGTGACACCACGTGTGATATTTGGCATAATTGCTTGACCATTCTTGCCACATAGAGGGAACCTCGTGGGTTTATGCAGGAAATCCCTAGGAATACATCAAACCCTGCAATTCTTGCAGTTCAGCCTAAAACACGCCCATCATGGCACTTTATTTTGTCTGCTCTCTAAGAGAGAAGTGTGAGGAGAAGAAAGGATAGAAACCGTGAGCATGGACAAGGGGAAAATCTGTCTCAGTTCCTACATTTGTGGCTGAACAAGGCCAAAACTTTCTCTACTCWCCACACATCCATCCCAATGCCTGAAYACAGARYAWTTTCACCCGATTATCACCRGCATCACATACACAGGCTCTGACAATAGGATCAATGCCCATCTGAAATCATCTGTACTGTTGACCMAGGGTTTCTGGTGCAGACACATTCACACATTTTCCCCAGGCTCTTACCTTCTAAGCACTCCTCCTAGGAGGGACGCGTTCAGACACTCTGGAGGGGAAAGGCGTCTTTGAACTTCTCCCACAGTTACTTTATACTTTGAGGTTGAGCTAAGCAAAGACAAGCGGCCAGGTACAGAGCAAAACACCTCTCCGGTGTTGACTGAAATTCCACCCAGGAAGCCATCTTTATTCATCATCAAAGAAGTGACAGATTTTGGAGGAACCGGAACTGGAGAAAGAAAAGGGGAGGAGGGGAGAGAGAAACCATCACGCCACGAAGGAGCACGGGATAACCACAGTTSTCTCTGACATGCACAGAACAGCAAAATGAAAGGGAATTTTGAGTCTCTGGCTACCTCCAGCAACCTAAAGGGTGCTGCTCCCCCAACCTCTAGGAAACTGCTCCATGAATGATGGATGGAGAGAAGGGTGGTACAGTACAGCCTCTATGCAGGGTTTGATCATTGGGAAATAAAATACATATTGGCAAGCACCTGGCAACTTTCGGGTTTGAGCCTGTGTCTCACCCAGAGCCCCCCGATGCCTTTTGTACAACGGACAGCGCCTTTCTGGAGGGGAAAAAAAGAGGAAAATTTACTTTTTTTTGGCTAATGCTTCCATTACTGCTAAGCTGAGCCAGGAATAAATTCACTACACAAAGGGAGTTGCTGTCTTAAATAAGTATCAAGGCTGGAGGATACAGCAATGAGAAGACAGCTCTGTTATTGCTTTGTGTTTTTTATTAAGTCTGGTTTATGAAACAAAATGAGTCTTTTCCTTCAGAAAAATGAACACCAGGAAAAAGATATCTGGTCTAGCCATGGTGTTCTCCACTCTGATCATATTGTGCTGTCCGTGAATTAGTAGGAGCTCTCCTGCCCCTAWATGAAACTGATTTAGTTACTGCAACACATATTTAAAGGTAGTTACAGGGAAAAGTAAGAAGAGAATGATAAAGTGAAACCAAACAAAATAAAACCATGTTGTTCTTTCCAAGATAAAACGAAGTATTTATTTTCTCTGAGAAACCAGTGAGGTTATTTTAAGAGTAACCAAGGGGATTATAACGAACAAATTTCTATAATAGCAACCAGACACACTCAGAAATAAACAAAAAAAAATTGGTTCAACTAAAACTGAGAGCAATTCCCCCGTGAGATGAATTTTGTTTACAAATGAACTTAAATAGCTCCCTCATAATTGTGTTTAAAACTGTTATGATTTACAGCAGGTGCTCTAATCAATCACCCAATCACTTTAATTTATAGGGAGCCTCGCTGCATTTTCCCAGTTGTTTCATTTCTGCAAGTAATTGATAACAAACCATACTTAAGGTATGTTTTATGCAGGAGTTAATAAGAGCTGACAGCTGCTACTGCTGCTTCCTCTCGGATCCGCGGCAGAGCGCGTTTCCTTATAGAAAATATAGGCTGRAATTGGGGCTTTTGCTGGTGGGAGAGCCCTGGCAGTCCAGCGGGCATGTTTCAGAGGAGAAGACTAATTGATTACACACCCTCTTCGAGCAGATACCGCTTCACAATCTCCCCTTTCCACTCAATCAATTGCAAAACCAATTCGGCAAATAATAAGGTTCTATTATGCACATATGCCAGCTATTTAGGTAGTTATAATACATGTCAGTTAAGTCATAAAAGCCCTGTTTATTTGCAACATATCTGGAGAATCAAACCATTAGGGTTGAGCGGATATTTAAGTCGTCTGGAGCTGCTAAACAATAAGATCGGGTATCCTAATATATTACCAAGTGCTAACTACTGGGCAATTGCCAATTTTATAACCTCAGTGCACGGAATAGACACAACCGTGTTTCACTGTTTTTATTATAGATCATTTCCTACTGCCAGACCAGACCCCCACAATAAAAGCTCCATAACAGCTAAAAACCAAAAGGCATGTCGATTTTAGATATACATATTGCTTCGYATGCCTTGTGTATAGTCTCCAGTATAAACAAATTATTTTGAGTGGCTTGACTTCAGGGAATCAGAAAGCGAAATGGATTCCTATTTCTCTATTATTTTTAGCTAGGCACTTTATGCAGCTCATAAAGGCGGTTTCAAATAGTTTGAGAACAGCTCAGAAAYAGTTATAAAATAGTTAGAGGCCCGCTCTTGCTTTGGTTGCTATTATTAGGATTTTTTTTTTTTGTTGTTTTTGCCATTGATTCTATAGGAAAAGACTCGTTTGTATATCAGAGGCAGTATCAGCAGACCAAAAACTTGTATTTATATTTCCTCCCTTATTTTACATAAATATATCTCTTTTTTTGCGCACAATGATCTGAGTGAAGCATCAAGTAGGCAAAATAGAATTTTTTTTTAAAAAGTTGGATTAAAGCAGTGCCACCAGACAGATTTTCATGACTGGCAATTCTTTTCTTGGGACAAACAAATGGGCTCTGCAGTTCGAGCACACCTTTGCCGTGGCTATATTTAGTGACCAGTTTATCAGGTCACTGTCCAGTGAACTGAGAAATTAAACAAGAGGCAGCAATTCCACGAACATCTGATCTTAGTCCAAACTCACTAAAGAGAGAAGGACCCGTGCAATGCTTAAATGTACTTCACCCCGCTC
>NW_026623620.1:208719-217393 GCF_030028575.1 Malurus melanocephalus
TTTTTTTTTTTTTTTTTTTTTTTTTTTTTTTTTTTTTGTGGTTTTCTGTTGGGTTGCTCACTACAAACGTGCGAAAATGTGCACAAATGTGAAAGCACAAGTGGAAATGGGGTGAAAAAAAAGCTGTTTTCACGACAGTAAAGCTGAAGAAATAATAGAGTTATGTCCTGCAAACAGCTGTTTAATAATGGTTTAAGGTATGGGTATCATTACCATAACCCCGCTGAATAATATGGTAGTTGAACAGTCACTCAAATAATCAATCAGAAGAAATATTTCTCATATTTCTTACTTTAAAAAGTTGTGGGCAAATTAATTACTAATCGACTAGCAAACTGCTTTCAAATTTTTTTAAAATCTGCCTACTGGGCTTTAAATGAGTAAAAAGTTCTTCGTCCATGCTAACAAACGGGTTTTGCTGTAAATTGCTGATTTGGTCTGACTCAGTAGCCAAACCTAAAAAGTCCGGGAGCAGCGTCTTACACACTGAAACGAAGAGACCCGGATCTTATCTTAATTTTAAGTAACAAATAAGAAAAGTGCGTGTTCATCTTCCATTTCCTCCTGGGTCCCCCTCGTCTCCTCCTCTGCTCCCGCCCCTCTCCTCCACCGCAGTCCCCGTACCCTGAAAGCCGGGACTAAATTTCAAAGMGGAATGAATCCCTCGGAAGAGTTTTGCATTCAATTAAAGGGGATGCTCAGGTTCAGTGGGTAATCCAGGAATGAGCACGAATCTGAGCGGAGTTGAGGCAACATCTCTCGAGCCCCTGATCTATCACCTGAAAAGCTGAGGCCAGAGTGGGTTTCAGTTAATCATTTATCAGCTACTCCGAGAGGTGGGGAGGAAACTCGTGCTGGATTATTAACAGCTAAAAACAAAAGGTTAAGACACCTCCTTTCATGTGTTTCCTTAAAAGAGGAGGAACAGCAGAGCGTGTTTGCAAGGCCATGAATTAAGGTCTTCAAGTTAAAATGGCCTTTCATGCTAAATCAGATGCGAGGGTGCAGACGATCGTCAGAAACAGCTGAAAGTAAATAAATACATCAGGATAATTTTAAGGTCACTGACWGTGCCCCAGAGTCACAAAAAATTAACTTGGGACTCAGGCCATGTAAGGTTTTGCAGAAAGACAACTTCTTYCGCCATAGAGAGTGCCAAGCAAATTTCAGATGAGCACTTGACAAGGGGACCCGATCTTTTATTCCTGACACATGGAAAAGCTTCCCTTCATTTCAGCAAAAATCGACGGAAAGGCATCAAAACGTGCAGCCGGTAAGCTCTGAAAGCTGAATTAAATCTGATATTAATGCTCTTGGTGATTATTATCATCTTGATGATTTATCTGGTTCCCTCCCTCCCACTTCCACCACCCAAATCTTAATGGAAGTGGGAGTTAAAGATGATTTTTTAATGTCTCGTTGGATTTTTAGGCTGTTAATGTACCGCATCCTTCTCATTATTAGTTTATTGATTGTTCATTGACCAGCCCCCTTCAAATCGTATTAACCACCCTCTGCCACTTTAGATTAGGGGAGTTTAAAAAGCACCTTTCATTATTCCAGCGCCACCACCACCACAGTGGAGCTCAGGCTTGGTAGCTTAATGCTCGCTCTAATGGGGCAGCTAAGAGACAAGGGGCCACGGTCCCTGCCTATTGCATTAATAGCTCAAAGGGGGCTAATACAGAAAATTAGCCTTAAACGAGCTCTGGAGATCTCCAAATGAAAGAGCCATTTATCACGCTGGCTACCTTCACTCCACTCGTTTGCTCTCTCTACTGGGAACAACTCATTTCCTCTTAACTAAATTACTTCAGAAATGTCAAGTAAGCTCAGATAGCAAACATAACAAGGGGCCTGGGTGTGTGTARTCTGCTGTGGGGGGATCGATACGTGGGATAAATCAATAGCCCTGTATGAATCCCTACATAATTCCCTTAATATTTTGGCAAACATTTTGCATAGAGAGAGAATTCCCTCTGCAGGCCTCAAAGGCCATGCAAGAACAGATACAGCCTGGGTGATATAATAAAGTTTAGGCTTCAAGTCCCCATCACACTTTTCCCACTACTTTGAAATTAAAGAATTTTAGGCACTGAGCTAGGATTGGGTGAATCATGCCCCCTGCGACCCTTGCCTATCAAATATGGATCACAGGAGCGTTGCACTGCACAGAAATCAGTCAATACCTATCTGTCTGTCTATCTGTCTGTGCCATCTGCCTGCAAAAACGACTCACAGAGTTCAAATAACTTGTTCTTCTTTTAAAGTACATCCTCACAGCTACAAACTGCAGGGAACAAAGCGAAATTGATACTGGACGCTCTCTGTGTTGCTCCTTCGCTCGTCCTGATTAAATATTGACTGCCACAAATGTGACCTGCTATTTATTACCCATTTCTYTTCCTCTGCACCCAGGAAAATCATTGTGAAAAAAAAAAAAAATCTAAAAATTCCTTTACTGTGGAAAGTTTCTTGGAGCTCAGCATTACTTCTAAGGAAGAAAATGCTGCTCCAGTGRCTTTTAAACAGTTGCAAATGCATCTCAGGCTCTTTTTTAGTAACCCTGTTTCCAAAGTGCACGTGTCTYCTGCTCATCATGTGCAAACTCGGAGTATCTCTGCTTCTGGCTGCAAATAGGCACATGTAATCCCACCTAGATGGGACCGGGTCTCTTTGGGCAGCAGCTGCTCCATCGGGGGCTGCTGCAATGCCCACACACGCACAGCACACCTAAATATATGCCTGATACGTATAAAAATCTATACCTAATACGTAATGAGCACTGACATTCACATTCTAGTGCTACTCGCTGTCTAATTGCACCACCCGGCACGAACATGGAATGTCTCTGCTGTCCTCGTCAGCTGGAGGAGGGAGAGACACCGAGGTGCGCGTGTGTTTAAAAATAAAAATAAAAACAAAACAAAACAAAACAAAAAAAATAGAAAGGAGTATTTTGGATTTTGTATTCTGCGAAAGATCAGCACGGAGCAACCTTAGAAGGGAGTCTCTCGACCACAAATCAAGTACCAATTAATCAAATACACCCAAGAGGGAGTGTATGAGGTGTCAAACGGGGGTGGGGAAGGGGGAGGAGAGTGAGAAAAAAAAAAAAAAAAAGTTAAAAATACAACCAGAAACCATCAGGTTACAGACCCTGAGTAGAAACCCCGCTAAACATTCAAACTGAACCAAAACAGAAGAAACAAACAACAATTTGGGGGTTTTTTTCCCCCTTTTTAAAGTTAAGTAACTTTCTGTTTCTTTAAAAAAAAAATCAACACCCCAAACCCTTCGACCTTTAAACCGATAGTCATAAATGATGCTGTCAAATGGTCTTCAAATTTTCATTTGTCCCCTCTCAAACAACCAGACCTTGATCGTGTATGCGAAAGAGACACCGTAAATGGAGATTTAAATTTAAAAAAACCCAAACAACCAACAACAAAACAAACAATAAACACACGGAAGGACCTCATGCTGCCTTCAACACATTTTAGATAAACACCCTCCCTGTTATTTTGCTTTACATCCTGGAAGATCGTCGCTATTAAACTATTTGTGCGCATTTGACAAACAACAAGGTCCTGGAGATAAGTGCCGTTGATAGYAAGCATTAGGGACAGCGTTTTTAAGCCTCATCTCTGGTACTTAAAATTGAATCTAGAAATAGAAACTCCTTAGATAATTAAAGATAGCTTTCCCTCCATTTGCAGCGTGTGATCTGTTTAATGTCTATCAGCATAACACAACACTAATCGCCAAGCATCTTCGAGTGACTGTCAGAGAAATGTAAAAAAATTAAGCAGCTGCAATACGCCCAAAATGAGTTATTGTAATTACATTTAATTAGTTTAATTAGTTAATTATTTTGCTTACAGCTGTACAAGAGACTGCAAACATTTGTTAATATCACATTCGCTTTAACAGTATGGGGTGATTCTGCAGTTACACTAAATCATGGGCGCATATGTAGGAAGATGTAAAAAATGGGCACGGGGAAGGGGGGAATCTTGGGGGAAGGGGGGAATCCTGGAAGGAGCGGGGAGTGGGGCTGAGGCTGCCTTTCCATGGGCATCTCTTTCTCTCCCCTTCGCGTTTGATTCTCCTGGGCAATGCATTTAAGCCCCAGAGGGAATCAACCCCTTTCCCCATTAAAAGCCAAGGAGTAAGGAGTCCCCATCGAAAACTATCGGGGGGAGGGGAGGAGGGAAGGGGGGGGCCGTGAAAGCTGCGTTGGAGCACGGGGTGCCCCATTAGAGAGCATTGGTGTAATTAAACCCTTTGAAGGGCGGGGATACAAACTTTTCCTCTCGCATGTCTTACCCCTTCACTCTATCTGCTGATCCAATCAACTATTCAWCTCGCTGCCATGGGTGCCTGCTTCCCGGAGAAATTCATCGCCCCAAAGTCAAAATATATCATGAAGATATCGCTTTACACAGTAAAAGTTTGTCTAGCTTGTTGGAATAATCCATACCTTTTTTAATGACAGACTGGTCCAATAAGTTCATACCGCTGTTATTGGCATCTTCAACTGACTGTGGATATAAAAACATCACTATTCAAATTGACTGGATATTAAAGAATCGCGTACATAAATCATGTCATTCCAAACTGGAGTTCCTGTTATTTCCATTTATATTAATTCACTAGGGGAGGGGGGATTTTTTTTTATTGTTGTTGTTATTATTCTTAATATTATTGTTGTTGTTATTATTATTTTCCCAAATCGACAAGGAAATGAAATTCTTACAAATTATATGATCTTCTAATAAAACAAAAGGAGGTGTGAAGCATATGGGGTGCAATACTGGTTTTGTTATCTTATAAAACATTGATATCACATAGACTTCTTTGCATTCCATAAAGCTTTATATTTCTCCCTTTGAAAATGTGGCAATTTGGCAACATCTGCAAGATGTATTGCATGACATAAATGAACACGATTAAGGACAACTTAAATGCTCCCTCCCCTTTCCTCCCCCTCCTCCTTTTTCTTTTTTTAATTTTTTTTTGTTTGTTTGTTTAACCCTGCTACATCTTAATAATTCAAGGGCCATTTACTTTTTATATATCATAGTTTACATTATGGACTTTTAATTAAAGCCTGAGCCTTTCGGAGCGCAGTGCAACGCCCACATCGTACAGGGGACGAGCAGAAAGAGATTTACAGCTCCCGAGGTTGCTTCCATGTCCTGAATTAGTGGGGACGGGGAGGGAGGAGCGGGAATTATCAGAAGTATGAACTATCGAATTGATTACCTAGGAAAAAAAAAAGTCTCCCGATTTTAAAGCCCTGTTTTCCCCCCTTTTTCCCCCCTTTCTTTTCAGCCCGCTGAGGAGCACACCTGTTATTATGGCATTAACTTCTTTAGCAGAGAAGAGAACAAAGACGGGCACAGAGGACACAGCAAATGTTGGGTTTCATTCCTCAAAACGAAAGTGGGATATATTTAA
This sequence comes from Malurus melanocephalus, assembly GCF_030028575.1. NCBI lineage: Eukaryota > Metazoa > Chordata > Aves > Passeriformes > Maluridae > Malurus > Malurus melanocephalus. The sequence continues at coordinate 214,183 of NW_026623620.1, forward strand.
AAAAAAAAAAAAAAACCCAAACAAACCAACCAAAATTACCGGTGAATCTGCGTTCGGCATAGTAAAACCATCTCCGAAAGAGAGGAGGTGTCATAAGAACAATTTATTGTAGAATTCTGACAGGTTCGGGTTTGGGGTAAATTCTGGGGAAAAGGGGTCCCTGTGGGTTTCTTGGCTTTATTACTTTATTTTCCTCATTGCTGTCACTAAAGGGTTTGGATTTTTCAGTGTGATTGCATATTTGGGGGGTTGTCACATTTTTCCTCGATAAGCAAAAACACCTTTGCAGCAAAGCAATGATTTACTTSACGATTATTTTAACTTTATCTTTGCTACGCCGAGAGGCTGAGCTCATCCGGATCCGGCCCTCATCTCCGTCTCTGGGCTCAGTGGAGACATTCCAGATGGAATGCGATTTAGGAGAAAATTACATCTCCCCAAAATGTGATGGAACAATATTTTCCGTGAGAGATTTCCTTTCATTTTCCTCGAATCCACCCTCAAACGAGCGCACACACACACAGCCAGATCGCTGCCTTATGTGCTGTGTTTGGGCATGGCTGTGTCTCTCTCTCATAATCAATAGGCTACATACCTAAAGGGCACAAAATAAAATTACAAAGTCTTCCCTCCTTTCCCTGAGCAGCTCCCAACGAGGGATGATGAGCAAATCCTGCAGCCTGCTGGAGCRCGGCGTGGCGCACCTCGATGGCACAGAATCGGAGGTAAACCTGAAACATCGCCTTTCCTTYTATTTATTWWTTTTTTTTCTCCATCTTTCCTCCTTATCTCACCTTATCTCTGGAGTCGATGGCTGCGCGCACCCTTTATGCGTGTGCGTGCACTCCGCTCGCTCCATCAGCAACGTGGGTTAGTTGTTGTAGTTAATGAGAAGACTCCTGTCTGATTTTCTATCTAATTACGCCCTCCTGCTGGGTTTTTGTACAGGATATTCGCTCAGCATGCTGGCAGTTAATAGTCACAGAGAGGATCGTAAAGATTTAATTAGGACTGCATGCGGAAACGTGGAAAAACAACTCAGACTTTTAATTACTAGACTTCTTTAGTTAAAAGTGATACCAGGGGTTACTTTATAAGAGACTTGGGTGTTTTGGTGCAACTTAACTTTCCGTGTCTCTCGCTAGCACGTAGTAGCAGTGTGAGTGAGGAGGAGGAGGAGGAGGAGCGGAGGTGTGTGTGCAGGGAGGGGAAAGGTGATGAGTTTCCAGATATACTTAGAAAATCTGGAGAGGGAGATTSCCCTCCCTTCCCTCCTCCAATAATCTGAGAGCATGAAGCTTCCTAAATACTACCTATAACCACCTTATTCCTCTTCTGTGGATATATCTGRGTGAAAACCTTAAAAATTGAGCTCTTTGTTTTCCTTCAAAGAGTCTAAGGAATCTGAATTTCCCCCTTCATCTTTCCTTCCTCGTATCTTTAAGTACTACAACCCTACTTTTGCCCAGCCAGTGGGGGTAAAAACCTATCTGGGATTGCCACGGTGCATTTTTTTCTTTTCAGCGTCTCTATTAGATGACGCAAATTCTTTTTCGATAAGTAGGTCTTGGCTTCTCTGTTCCCTGAGTCTAAAGGTTGTAAATCGTAGATTGAAAATTCCTCTCGAGAGGGGCAGCAAGAGCAATACAGTGTGTCCTGTTTACAATAACAGAGCGCTATCGTGTTACAATCACTTAATTCTAGCCCCGGACAATGGCTCACACATGGACTGGATTTGGTGTTTATAAAATAACCACTGTTTCTTTCTGTCACGCACTCTCTGTCTCCTTCTCCTCAGCCCAGCCCATTCTCAGGGCACATATTTGATCAGACATGCTACAGCAAAGAGAAACATCTTTATCCAGCTGTATATCTAGATATCCGTTCAACTTTTTTGGCTACTAAAAAAAAAAAAAAAAGAAAAAAATATAGTATTTTCAACACTTCTTAGAAATTATATCTAGTGTTGGTGGATAATGAGTGTATGTCGCCTAAATAAAAACCCCTGTAGCTAAAAAAGGTTTCTCGAATCTAGAATAAATCCATATTAAATATCAAGGTGGAAAGCTGCCCAACTTCATCTGTCACTGGTGAGGGGACGAGAATAGCAAATGCTGAGCGGCAGCAGCGACTTCTGGGCTGCTTTCCCTCCTGCCTGTGTTAACTTGCAGTTGGACACCTCTTCTTCACGTGTTTCTCCTTGGGACACCCTCCTCTCCCTCTTCCCCTCCTCCCCCAGCCTGGGAACAAACTTTCAGAAATGAAGGGCCTGTGTCATTTCCTGCTGTCTCATCACCCCAAATCAAGAATCCCAGCCCTGCTGGTCCACAGCCTGCTCTGCCCTGTCCTCTCCCCACCCCATCTCACCCCACCCTGGCCCCGGACAGCCCTGGCGAGCAGCTCACGGTGGCCGCGAGTGGTCCCGATGCTCTCGGAGCACGGGGGGGAGGCACTTCCAGCGAGTGCTGTGCCYTGTGCACAGAATCGGGAAACAGATGGAGAGCTGCTTTCTTTGGGCTCCTTCTTTCCTATTCTTTCTTCTCTTTCTTTCCTTCTTCACGCCTTTCTCTTTCCCTATCTTTTCCTCTCCTTTCCTTCTCTTCTCTCTCTTTTTCTCTCTCCTTGCGTCCTTTCTGCATTTTATCTTTTTCCTCTCTCTTTCTTATCTCTTTCCTTTTCCTTCCATCTCCTCCGTTTCCACTCTCTTTCTCACAAAAGCACAACAATTACCGGCTTTTCTTTGGGGAAAGTGTAAATATCCAAGCACAAACAGTACTTAACGCCTATCGGCTGCAGAGAGAAAGAAGGAGAGTGATCCCCTTTCTGCATTCACCGAGGTAAAACTCGCCTTGACTTGCAAACCAGTTTGTCTGAGCCAGGAATGCGAGACGAGACCTGCGCATCGCCCCCGTGGCRGTCAGGGGCTGCCCCCAGGTCTCAAAGCCACCTTGGAAACCCGCAGAAACAAGCGACCCGACGGTCACTGAGCTCGGAGGCAGGAGCAAACCCAAACAGCAAAACCTTTCTATTTCTAAAGCATTTCTCCCTAGCAAAACTCGGGGRTTTTCCCGTGCAGCCCTAAGACAAGCCTCAAGCCAAAGCAATACATCCTCTGCTTCCCTGCCGCTGATTCCTCTCTAAAGCAGCATCCTTTTTCACGGCTATTTTTTTTTCCTTCCCAGCTTCTCCTTTCTTTTTTTTTTTTTTTTTT
>NW_026623620.1:218384-219461 GCF_030028575.1 Malurus melanocephalus
CTTACCTGGACCTCCTCCATCCCTGGGTGTCCGATGCCATGCAGAGAAAGGCTGTCCCCCATGCCGGAGTCAAGGCCATGGTGAGCTGAGTGCAGGAGGACATCTGGCCTCCTTACTGAGTGGTAGTCCCGCCTGGGGTCCAGTCCCGAGAGCTGGGGCAGGGCGGCCCGAGGCTGTGGCAGCAGTGACCCGGTTTCTGATCCCACCTCTTGCCTCTGCCTCTGTCCCCAGGGGTGCTGCTGGGGCTGATGCAAAGGGTTTAGGGAGTAGGGGTCATTGACATGGGAGTAAGGGTCCTGGCTTTGGTGGTAAGGAAGAGGCTGGTAGGGGGGTGGGAAATAAGGCGGCTGGAAATCCGAGGATGGGGTGTGAGAGAGCGGAGGAGCGCTGGAGTAGGGTCCCTGCGAGACGGATCCCAGCTGGGACAGCCTGGAACTGTGGCTGGGCACTCCATCATGCCGGTCCTACGAGCGGAATGACACACAGACAACAAAAAAAGAGGATATTTTAAACAACAACAACAACAAAAAAAAAACCCAAAAAACCCCAAAAGGAGCACAAACCCACCCCGAAGTAAAATAAAATGAAATAAAACACAAAGAGTTGGAAACTGGGTTTCAGATTGCCCCTTCCCCCGCTACTTATTAGAAATATTCCAGTGTTTTGCACCCACATCGTGTCCATTCCCAGGAACTATGAAGAAGGGGGAAGGGGGCGGAGGGTGTGAGGCTGAATTGCTAAATGTCATAATTAAAAATGTAGGACTAGTGCTCCAAGTACAAGTACTATCTGCAGTTTCAGAGCAGTAATATAATTGCCCATCCACAGCCCCCTCAAATTAAATCAATGGTTAAAAAAAAAAAAAAAAAAAAAAAAAAAAAAAAAAAAAAAAAAAAAGAGCCCCTAACCACTCATCTATTCAGACAACCCACCCCTTAGCCTGCCCAAAGTTTTTCTCAACATCTGTTTATTCCCTCTGCTGAAGTCCTGTAACTCAAAATCACCAACCCATTTTCACGTGGAAAAGCCCAAAAAGAAAGTTTCACTTCTCGGAAGACTCCGAGGCAAGAAGTTGTG
>NW_026623620.1:221881-223470 GCF_030028575.1 Malurus melanocephalus
CCCTCATCCCCGACCTCGGCAGCCGGGGAGGGGAGATGTTTTGTCGCCTGCTGCTGCGGGCAGAGACAATGGCCGGGCTGTGCCTGGAGATGGGAAAAGCAGCGAGGGCTCAGCGGGCTGGGGACACGCGGGGACACTCACAGACACTCACAGACACTGACAGACACTCACAGACACTCACACACACGCTCACACGCTCACACACACGTGTGCGCTCATTCTCCGCTCGTTTTGCGGATGCCCGCTTGTGCCGATGATAATTAGCCCGACGGCAGCTTTTGGGAGTGGAGAGGTTTCTCCCGTGCGGCCGAAGGGTCCCCTCCCCGCTTCTCTCCATCCCGTCCGCTCTCCGGCCGGCAGCAGCCGGAGCTGTACCTTCCCTGGCTCTCTGTCTCCGCTTTTCCCGGGAGTTTCCCCTCTGTAAGTGCCAACGCGCTCCCGGAGGGGAGGGCTGCGGGCTGCGCGGCGGGGATGGGGATGGGGATGGGGCGGCCCCGACGGAGCTTTGCCCGGGGGCTCCGGCCGCTTCCCGATCCACAATCCCTGCCCGGCTCCTGCCCGTCCCTTCCCCGTACACTCCGCTGCCCGATTTCCCTGCCCCGGAGCCAGCCCCTCGCTCGGTATCCTCTCTCTCCTCGGTACCCAGCCCTTACCCAGCCCTCCCCGGTCCTTGCCCTGTCCCCTGTGGCTGCCAGATCCCACCCGGCTCCTGTCCTGTTCCCAGTCCCTGCTCTGTCTCCTGTGCCCGCTCAGTGCTCAGTTCTTTCCCGGCCTCAGTTGAGTCCCCGGTCCCTGCCCTGTCCCTGGTCCCTGCTCGATCTCCAGCCCCTTTCCAGCCCCTGCCAGGTCCCTGCCCAGCCCCTGCTCGGTCCCTGGTCCCTGCCCAGCCCCTGCTCGGTCCCCGATCCCTGTAATGTCCCGGTCCTTTCTCCGTCCCGACCCTTTCCCGATCCCCGGTCCCTGCCCGGCCGCCTCCCCACGGAGCAGCTCCGGCGCTGCAGGAGACAGATTGCGCCCTTCTGAAAATCTGCCCCCAGGATCGCCGCTCAAACGCCTCCCACTCGATTAAAAAATAAAAACAATGGRAAAAAAATATATGATTTTGTGGAGTGCCATTCCTCACTCATCTTTTTCTTTTTTCTTTCCCCCCCGTTTCTGAGCAAACCCCACACGCTGATTTAACTTACAAGAAACACTCTCGCGGAGCCCGTTTGGGAAAGACACTGCGCAGAAAACGGTGCAAAATTAAGAAAGGTTTCGTGATGTTTGAGCTGTGATTTTTTTTTTCCTCCCTCCCTAGTTTGCTTTTTGACCTCGAAAATAAGGTCTGGATAAAGCTCAGAACTTTTCGTGTCCGCGCCTTTGGCTGTATCGGTTCGGGTGTGTGAACTCGCAMACGCACAAGAATGTATGTGCCGCTTAATTAATGCCAGTGTACGTACACATGCACATCTTATCTGTCGGTGTAGAGGTATAAAAACTCATTAAAAACGTATCCGATTGGGAAAACGGGGAAAAAAATAGTGATAAAAAAAAAAAAAATCCATATTCAGGCTGAGCTGAGCTTGGAATTGCAAAATAAAAAAAAA
>NW_026623620.1:225165-226839 GCF_030028575.1 Malurus melanocephalus
GAAAGAAGGTGTTTCTAAATTCAAGGTCCTGTCTCTGGAAATTTCAAGCTCTGCCTGTAAGGTTCCTACAAATCTTTGTTATTCTGCACGGGATCCTATGGGAAAGTGCACAGTGTCCTTTGTACTTTCAAAGGTCCTACAGGTAAAGATGCTTTTATATAAATATATATATATATATATATATAATCTCGGAAACAAGAACTTCATCAGGAGACACATTTGCTGCTGTGTGGTTGGCTGGTGGGAAGGGTGGGCTTTGCTTCTCCGCTCGCTTCGGCCTCAAATTAAGGGAGAAAGTATAAATTCATCCCTTTGCCCCTCAGCCCTGCACCACCCCGCCACCCCTCCCCGTTTCACRGTGTGCATCTTCTTCTAAAACCTCAATCCACAAAAGTCGAGAGGCAAAGAGCAGCCAGATATTACAGCAGGAGCTGGACAACGCTCTTGCTGGAAGTTGTTAAAGCAGATACAAGTTGGGTTTTTTTTTATTTTTTTTTCTCAGCCAGCGCTGTACAAAAAAAAGGGCACATCTTTGAGTGGGTTGGACTKCTCATTTCAACTAAGCAGTAGGGTAAAAAAAATGCTGAAAAAGGAGAAAGGATGTGAGCTGTTTGCACGGGGATGTGCGGAGGTACCCAGGCAGCCGCCCTGACGCACCTATAGATGAGAATGACCCTCTTAGGAAAATGCCAAGCTCATAAAGGGACAGTTTGCCATCACTTYTGTGAAAGTCTTTGAGTCGTGAAGGCTGGCACAGGGCAGAGCGAATGTGCTTCGTGAGGGCTGATACCTCACAATTCCGCGGCACCCTGAATTAAATATGCTCTGCGTGCTGGGGGAGGGGAGAGGAGGGGAGTGAAAAAAAAAAAGAAGTCTCTAAAATAGACCTGACGTCCACTGGCTCTTTGCTACCACGCTGGTAYAGACAGTAAATTCTGACTTTTAAACCGCACTAATATTACACTTCCCTTGCCTTTGCAAAACGTGACAAACGAACAAATGTTCATTTAGAAAATTAAGGTTTTTGGCGTTTTCTTTTCGCGCTTGTTTTGCACTCCCACCCCCGCGGTTCCCTCCAGTCTAATTCAGCCATTCCGCACAGGAACACTCGCACCGATTTATCCTTCAAACGCGCGATGAACCCTGCGTCCAAAGAGCTGATCAACACAACCTATACTTCTAAAACTAAATAAACAAAAGGGCAAAACCAGCCTTTTCCCGGCAGTTTGGGTCGCGTTTTTTCCAATCTCTTCCAAGGAAAATCCCGGTTTTGGGTTTGTGTTTTTTTTTTTTTCCAGCGGCAAGCTGGGCACGGGCGCTGCACCCTCAACCTGGCAGCTGCGATGGCAAAGGAACATTATATACTTTTTTTTGTTTGTTTGTTTTGTAAGGAAAGGATAGAAAGGATACCTTTCTCTATAGCCCTGTGGCGGAGGGAGCCCCCCGCTTCCCCCAGCGCTGGTGCGGGCGATCCCCGCGGGGTTCGGGCGCTCCGGAGCGCGTTGAGCGGGGCGGCGGCGCCCTCTGATGGGGACTCGATTCCCGCAGCAGCGCCTTGGAAACGGCCGCTCCTGCCCTCGGAGCCTGCAAAGGATTGGGATGGAAGGCAGAATGAAAGATTGTCTCCTTCCAACCCCCCCTTGCCATGGGCAGGGACAGCTTTCACTGTCCCAG
>NW_026623620.1:228008-229061 GCF_030028575.1 Malurus melanocephalus
AAAAAATCATTGCTTTGGTGACCACTTTATACCTTTTMTTCGTGAATAATAGCAAGAATCTTCTCTTAAAAATCCAACTTTTCATAATGCTTGCTGGGAAATCTACATTTCCTGCTCCATCTCCAGACATAACCAGGGTTTTTCATAGAATCRTAAAATTGTAGGATCATAGAATAATTTGGATTGGAGAGGGACTTTGCAGGGCATCTAGACCAACCCCCTCCATGAGCAAGGACATCTCCAAGTAGATCAGGCTGCTCAAAGCCCTGTCCAACCTAACCTTGAACTTTTCCAAAGGTGGAAACTTTTTTTTTCTCTTTTCCAGAGAGTTCCACCTCTCTGGGTAACCTGTGCCAGTGTTTCACCACCCTTATTGTAAAGTTCCTTCCTTATATCTAATCAGAATCTGTCCTTTTTTCAGTTTAAAACTCCTTCTCTATCATTCCAGGCCCTGCTAAAATTGTGTCTCCATCATTTTACATTTTCCTGAACCCACCAGGGAGGGTCATCACCAACTCAGCAGYAAGGAAGATACCAGGAGCAGCTTTTAGCAACCCAGAAAATCTCAGCCAAAGGTGCTGAGCTCCTCTGAACAGGTCCAAACAGTTTTTCACATTTAACACCCCCAGTCCCCTCAGTAATTCCTCAGTGGACAGGTTCTCTAAATCCTCCCCCAGCTTCATTGCCCTTCTCTGGACAAAGTCCTTTTTCAGTGAGGGAACCAAAACTGAAGACACTGATTTGTCTGATCATATCATGATAAAAAATGAGCTCAAATGTCACTCACTTATCTCTGGTACCCACTTATCAACAACTTTTTGACAGCGAGAATCCCAACTTTTGAACCCTCACATTGCTGGGTGATGCCCAATTTTTCCTAGTCTAGTTCTCCCAGACCAAGCCTGTGGGTTCCTTGGAAAATGGAACCCACCCAGGAGTTTACTGTGTTATTAAACTGAGGAGAACTTTTGTATTTGAGTTTAATTGTTTGCGATCCATATGTTTTATCCCTCTGTACTGCCGGTGTTGTTTTTTTTTTTGTTTGTTTGTTTT
>NW_026623620.1:231314-237953 GCF_030028575.1 Malurus melanocephalus
GAAGGGAAGGGAAGGGAAGGGAAGGGAAGGGAAGGGAAGGGAAGGGAAGGGAAGGGAAGGGAAGGGAAGGGAAGGGAAGGGGATTAAAGCCCCTCTATTGCATTAAAATCCCTGAAGGCCACAGTGCATTATATGATTAAGAGTGTATTAAGTTGGAAGGGACCTCTGGGGGTCATCTGGTCCATTCCCACTGGTCAAGCAAGGCCACCCAGAGCTGGTGACCAAGACCATGTCCAGATGACTTCTAATAGCTCCGGGGAGGGAATTCCACAACCTTCCCTGGCAACCTGTGCTGGTGTTTGGCCACCTTCACCTTTTTCAGTAAAAAACTCTTTCCTGCTGTTCAGAGAAACCTCCTGTGTTCATCATTGGGTGCACTTGACCTCTGGTCCTTTCATTGGACACCCATGAGAGGAACCTGGCTCTGTTCTCTTTGCATCCTCCCTGAGAGCAGACTCCAGCATCTCAAAGGGAAAAAAAATAATTATTTTCCTCTTACATATTAATTCTCCTTTTTCATTGTTAATGAGTTGTCTACAGGCACCCAGTTTGTTGAACAATTCTGATCATGGTGCACTTTTCTCCTTAACCAGTTTTTCTGCCATCACTCAGTCAAATTATTACAAACATTACCAACAATGATGTTTATTTTCATTAAGGAGGATATAAACTGTTGTCAGGACAGGAAACAAAACCTGAAACTCTATTAGGAATTCACACATTTAATCATTATTCTCTTGTCTTTATCCATTTCTGGATCAATCAGATAGATTTATATCCATTTATAGCATTTAGCATTTTGAAGGATTGTTGTATTTGTCATCAACATCCTTGTGGTCGCAAGTTAAATGTGCTCTAAAACTTGATCAAATTTGTCATCTCGTTARAAGGGAGAAAAACAAGTTCACTTGACAGCATTTATTTTCTGTAAACCCATATTGATTAGTGTTAATTATATTAGCCTCCTTWAATTTTTTTATTAATTGAGTCCTCAGTCAGATAATTCATTAGTGGGAACAGAACTGATGCCAGACTGTTAAGCATCTAATTATGTGGATTTTTCTGTTCATATTTTGAAAATTTTAGCAACAAATTAGCTTGTATGCTAAATATAAAAAAGRAAATATTTATTTTCCAGACAGTTGATCATTTCTTTGAAAGCTCAAGTTGTCATATTGTAAGATATTGTGCAGATGAAATTATTCCTTTGTTTTTATCCATAGCTTTTGTTTTCTTCTTTYCAGGCACTAGTTCATAATTGCAGTGAGAAGTTATTGGACCTGCTGGTGTGGTYTGATACCATTATTGCACTGGACTGATCCCTGCTATTAAAACCTTCCCTTTCCCTTTTTTCTCATTCTTGAAATTTCACAAACCTGGAAATAGCAACTTTTGGTTATTTCAGATGGAGTATTGGAAAAAAAAATGATGTGTTAGATACAAGAAAAACAAAAATAGGCTGAAACATTTCCACTCCTTGTGCCACATTGTCCCCTCAACATGGGTATGAACTCAGAGCAACTTCTTGTATTGATCTGACAGATTCTTTGCAAAGCAGAAACTGAAATGCAGGGAAAAAAACCCAAACAAACAAACAAACAAACAAACAAACAAACAAACAAAAAAAAAAGCCCGTGTGAAAACTCGTTGTGGAATACACACGCTTCTAAAATGCACAGACAATACTCTCTGAAATCAGATCAATAATTATATTTGGACTGGAGTGTGTCCCTCCCAGAAGCTGAGTGCTGCTGAGCTGTGCAGTGGACACACACTGTGGTTTTGGACAGGTTTTCAGTCAGACAGAAGACGTTTGGGAGCAGCCACCTGGGTTTCAGGGGCTAAAGAGAATCCAGTTCTGTTGTCATTGCCATTTTTGAGAATGGGAATTTCAGGGAGACCTGAAGGAATAGTAAAATAGTAAAGAGCTTGGGCACTGCTCTGCAATCTCTAGGAATTTCCCACACTCTTCTAACACTCAAACAGCTCCTGGAAAAGTTTTGGCTTGTATTAACTAACAGCCTCCCAAAAAGGGGGAAAAAGGGGTAGCACACATCAGAGATCTTTCCTATTGTGCAGCCTGGATGTAACCACCCCTTGTGAARKGTTTGAATTCTGTATTGCTTTTCAGACTTCATATTTGTGAGGAATACAAGAAGAAGTCCTATAGAATAAGGGGGAAAATATTGTTAATAAACAGAGCTGTMTGGAATTAATCCTGGTCCTATTGAAGTCCATGGGGATTTTGTTATTGACTCAAGTAAAGGCTGAATAGGGTCATTAAGACAGCCCCAAGGTACTTCAGTACCAGAAATCGAGGATGTAGTGTGATATTGGAAAATAAAAGGAATTATCACTCTTTTGGGGTATTCTGTAACTGGCTGAAAGGAGGAAACAAGGAGGTTTCTTTGGCATTTAGAGGAGATAAAAGACAGCCCATTGTTCTCCATTATTAATAATAGACAAATTTTAAATAATCATCTTTAAATATTATTTAGTCAATCAGACTTTTGTTGATCATCCCAAGAATTAATAGAGTGCCACTAACTTTAAAAGAAAGCTTTAACATTTTGAAATATAAACTGATTACCTGTATTTTTTTTTAAAGAGGTATCTTGATTGACAAACATCATTATCATCTGAATAATATAGTTGTTTATTTTGTCTACAAGGTGGGGCTTTTTCTTTGATCCTGGGGTCATTCAGCAGCTACAGTCAAAGCAGCCTTGCAGCTGAACACTTTGAAGCTTGGGGATATTCACCTCCCTGAGGTTTCATCTGATCCTGACGAGACTCCCTGAAACATGGGGCTGACCCAGGAGCTGCAGGAGATCCACATCATAATTCTGTTACACTTATTTTAACATTATGAAATTAAAAATGTGCCTTACTCCAAAAGCCAATGAGTGATTGACTTCTTCTGGCTTTGGCTTCATCCATGGTGCTCTCCCCCCGTGGTTCTTGCTGATAGTTGCAGTGGCACATTTGTCTGATCTGAATCACACAGGTATTTTATATTTTATCTGAATCTGCAGATATTTTATGGAATGTTTTTAATGACCTTCCTGAGGGCAGTCTGTCTTTACTGCACTTTGCACAAAGTTCAAGATGATCTGTGTGCCAGAAGTGACTGATAGGAACATGTTATGTGCTGAAACATAATCAGCTGCTCGAAAGGAGCAGGTTAGTGGCAAGAAATTGCTTCTGAAAGCTGAAGTGACAAACTCCTGAGAAAGGAGAAAGGCTTCCCAGAAGCCACTAAAAGCAGCTGAGATTGGATAGTCAAAATCCATCTTTTGTTATCACAATTAAATGAGTCATGAAAAGGATCCAGCTAAAATTTTGGCATCCAACAAATGATAAAAAAATATACACAGAGATGAAACATACCAATAAATAAAGACTGAAATGGATTCACTGCCCCAAATATTGGTTTTGCTGATAGAAATATCTGAAAGAGCAMATAGATCACCTGGTCCTGCTGCCTGTTTGTCTTGCAGAAGACATCACACATCAGGGTACTCACCACATCCTTGGTTATCTGATGTAAACCCCTTTTCAGTGCAGTCTAAGGACCATTCCTTGTCTGGTTTATGTCTGAATTTTAATTGCACAGCCGTGGTCATGTCAAGGGAATTGGTCTTAGGACCAGAGAACAGTCTAAGCACTATTTAGCAGAACTAACGAAAAAAAACAAAACAAACAAAAAAACCCCAAAAAACCAAAAAAACAAAAAAAACCCCAAAACACCCCCCAAAAACCCCAAAACAAACAAACAAACAAAAAACAGAAAAAAAAAACAAGAAAAAAACCCCAAAATCACAAAAAGCCCAACCAATTAATTAACCAAATATCCCAAACTTCATCTGTGACTACTTGATTTCCCACTGGTGTAGTCTTGCTAGGAGCCTGTTGGTTGCCATGAGGAATATCCCTCACATCTCATTCTTTCTTGTCTATGCAGTGACCATTTCTGAGGTGCTCTGATTCTTTTTTTTTTCACTCAAGACAACAACCAAGTTGTTCAAGTCAGTTCAGCAGGTTAATAATAGTGCAGAATGTGGAGCAGAGGCAAGCTGACAGCACTTGGAAACACTGCCCAGTCTGTGGGCAGAACTGAACCTGAAAATCTTGAGGACAGGATGAACAACAGATAAGGTTGCTGCAACTCTTTCTCTGATTTAGTTCTGAGCTGAATTAGGGATGATTAGAAGTTTCTCTTATTGAATTTTAACCGAAGATTACTTTAATGTGGGGACTTTTCCCTTTCTATTTAAAAGTCAAACTCCTTTACAGTCAGTGGAGCTGCTCTAACAAACCAGTCTAAATTGATACCTGACTTCTATGTTCGGAATTGAAGACCTGTGCATACCTGTGCTTTTGTTCAGAGGTTCARTGAAAGGCAGATTAAATGGAGTTAWAAACTAATGGTGTGGTAACARTACAAAGTARGTAAAGGCCWGTGGTACCTCTGTCTTCATTTTGCYACAAAATTAAAAGATTGKGTCCRCAAAAGCTGCTTCTGCTGCCACRGTRTACTTGGCTTGTTAATCAGGCATGGAAGATTTTTTTATTTACTCAAAACATTTCGTGCCACCCCAAGCATATTCCCCTGATGCAGTTTTCAAAAGTGGTTTTGCCACACAGCATTTCTRGTTTCTGTTTTAATTGATAGGAACAAAGGAGGAGAAAAATGCACTTTTAATGTGTTTCAAAAATCATTGTTTTAAAGTGGTTTTCCTCATACACCTGTCCTTAGTTCATTGTGCAAGATTTTTATCTCTTTGCTCATCTTTCCTTTTTATTTTCAAGGAAAAGTTTTCTCACTCATTTCCCAGACCCAAACTTGACGAATAAGGTGATAAGATCATGGCACAAACCCAGCAGTTTGTTCACAGAGCATCCAGTTCCACTAAGATGCTCTCTACTGACCATTCCTAATCTTCTGTGTAATTTTATTTCTGGCTTCACACTACATGCCAATTGGCAAAGGCTCAGTGCTTTGGTAACACCTTAATTTATCTGACCATACTGATGGCCCAGAGTGGTTCATTAATATTTGTGTCAAATGCATTAATTAATAAAAAAAAAAAACCCACATGTGAAAACTAGATGGCTCTGGGTGATAGCAGTGATGGGATCATCCTCCTGCAAGGATGATCCATGCCCCAGCTAAGCTTTGGATCACAAAATCCTTAGGTTGGAAAAGGCCTTTAAGATCATCAAATCCAACCATCACCACCATGTTTGCCTCTAAACCACATCCCCAAGTGCCACTGCCACTGTTATTTTCCCCACTTCCCTAGGCAGCCTGTTCCAACGCTTTACAACATTTTCCATGATGAAAGCTTTCTAAATATCGAATCTAAATCTCCCCTGGTGGGATTGAAACCATTTCCTCTCTTCCTGTCACTTATTACCTGKGAGAAGAGACTGACACCCCCCTGACCACCATCTTCTTTCTAGAGAAGCAGTGGGAAGTCAGATAGGGTAGAGAGGACCAACCTCCAAATCTTGACATTTTTAATTGCTTCAGGAGCTGCATTTATATTTCACTGATTCAAATATATTTTCATTATAAAATACCACAACATAAACTCTGCCCAGAGCATAATGCCCTTTTCCATTAAGTCTTGAAGTTCCCATTAATTTTTTATTCATATCCTTTTATGGGAAGGTGAACCTGAGTAGGAGTTAAGATTTCATTAGATTAGGCTTTTGGTGCCTACCTGGAAACTAAACTGTACTTTCAAGGAAAATATGGACACCCAGCCTTTATAACAAGTAGGAGCTCTGGTGTAGAACACAAAGAATAATATTACCATACATACTTGAACAGCTCTGCTAATTCCTAGGGTTCAGGACACTCAGTATTTTACAGATTGGATCTTTGTTTTTTTTTTTTTTTGCCTGGTCACTTCCTTTGAATACAAATTTTCCCAAGCTCTGTCAGTTTGCATATAAAATCTGAGAGAGATGTATTTTTTTTTTCCATTACATTTTTTCTCTTTCACCTTCTTGTACGTTGCACTGTCTACACCTTAGAGGCTGCTCGTGCACACTGACTTGTATTTTGCCATTGCACCTCTGCAAATCTCAGAGGAATTGTCTTCTTTTGTTTTAAGGAGGGAGTGGAAAAATTAACATACCAAAGTGAAGAGAGAGAGGAACGGCAGCTTCTCATGTGACTGTATTTAAAACACTGATGAATTTGTCACAGTTGAATTTCCTCTGATTTTGGAGAAGAGCACATACGGGACTGATTAGAGGAATTGTATTTCCCAGAAGATTACAGGAGCAATATTAATTATTGGGAGTTCATTTCTTAGGGGACAGAGGTGACAGTAGTACCAAGTAAGTTTAAATATGTGGGAACTTCCTCCCAAAATATTTCCTTTTCTACCTGAAGTTTCTGCCACCGCAGCTTTGCCTTTAGTGTGTCATTGTCTAGAATTACTCAATTCTCAAGGAGCACTGAACACAGAGTGAAGAGTTGCCAACAGGTTCCCAAACTATTTTGAAACTGGATATCTGGAAAATTGTTTTTAAAAAATATTTTCCCACCCTTCTTTTTTCAGTAAAAACTTTTGGATTAATTTGGTTTGGAAAATTTGGCTTAACCTCTGAGCTAAATTTGCT
>NW_026623620.1:237975-243507 GCF_030028575.1 Malurus melanocephalus
TTTTTTTTTTTTTTTTTACTGGGAAGAGTCAAACTTTGTGCCATAACACTGGAATCAGAATCTGGAGTGGGAGCAGTGGCAATAAGCCCAGACCCTTGGCTGAACACGCACTTGGAAATGAACTATTGTGAGATTTCAGGGAGAAGGTTGAATAATTAGTTTGAGACTGTGGAGATGAGAATTTGATTGCCAGCATTGTCACAACCTTTCTGTGCAGTTATGGGAAAGGCACCTCTGAGGGCATCTAAATATTAAATATCAAGAGTCACCAAGTTTTCTAGGGTGCATCCATTATGAATTAATAGACAGGAGGACTCCTGCTACTTTTCTTAATCTAATCTACCACAAATCTAATAGAAATCATCCCAACCAGTTTGGATTCCTGCTTCAGGACAATACAAATTGCCTTGCATTAGATCTTCCTCTTTATACACAAAATCCAAATCTGACTAACATGTTCTAGATGAGATATCTATTTAATATAGCCACATTTATATGGGATAAATCCCAACTGTAATCTCCATAAAAACTGATTTCCTTACTGTAATATGGRAAAAATATTATRGTTGTTTTTCTSCTTTGTATGTCTTACCTGCTGGATRGAAGTTCTAGGTCTTKTAATGTCATAGATCTGGTTCCTGGTCAGGTTTKATTATTCAGAGATGGAAATTATTTTGAAGCACCAGACAGATCAGGGTTAAATCAACATAGATTTTATTGCCGTGAAATGTTTGATCAAATGTGGTCATTATCTTCATAGACTCATGTAAAACAGGTAGCTTGTATAGGAAATAGAAATATAAAAGATTATGTTTTTCACCACTGAATTATAAATTAAATTAAGTGGAAGGCAAAAAACCAAATCAAAACTCCAAAGCAATAAATAGGACATTGTTTGTTGGTGACCAAGTGCGCACTCACATTTAAATACAATCACAACAGCTGCTGTACAGAAMAGAATTAATTGTACAAAATAAAGAAAAGTAAAGAATAGCAATAAAAAAGATCAGAYCTCTCCAAATGACCATCACCTGGCAAAGGAAAATGACTTTATCTTCCTCCCTTATTCCCCACACAGCTGTATGTGAATTCCTGTTAAACTTGCAATGAGGGCAGAGCCAAAGGATACTTTTATAAATACAGTTCCTGTATAATATATTGATTCTTCCTCGAGTTGCAGGCTTGTGTCTTCTATTAATGCTGTTTCTTCTTGTCCTTAGAAATAAAAAATCAGAGCAGCAGAACTCTTTCTCCAAAGGATAAATGAGAGTCAAATGACCTTGGAATTCACCAGCAGCCCTTTTGGATACCTAAGACATCTAAGACCAAAAWTGCTTGTTGGCATTCGGAAACAAACAAACAAACAAACAGAAAATAGCAGTTAGAGATTGTAAAGTTAAAACTGGGCTCTTAGGACAACAAAYAGCCCTTCTTGAGCCTGGCTGCAAAATTGTGAGCTGCGCCTGTGCCACTGAGTCACGTCCAAAGGAAGAGATGAACTGGGGAAATATTTACACAGAGGTCCAGGATTTGGAAGGACTATACATTGTGCCTGCTTTCTAGCAGATTTTTCTGGTTTTAGGAAAAGTTAAAGAGAAGCTTCAAAGAGCAGATTCCATGTTGRTTTGGAGAGCTGAAGTCTTTTCCCAACAACTGCTGGAGTTTATCTTTAAAAAGGAAGCAAATGAAAGGTCTAAATTCACCCCTTCTGCCAGTTCTCCAAGGCAACAGGATGGCACCTAGAAGGAGTTAGGGTTGAAGATGGCAGCACGAAGCACAAAGTTCTTGAGAGTCTTCAGCTGTAGGTGGCAGGGTCATCCCTGTCTGTCTGTGGCTGACTCCCCTGAAAAGGCCACGTGAACTCTGATCCAGTTCTCATCATCTGATAAATCTCTCCCTTTACTACATGTCTGTCATGTAATGGTATTAAAGGAGGGCTGTGTGAGCAGAGAGCCAAATTCTGGGGCAGAGGAGAGAATGTTACTCCATCTGTGCCAGACTCACCTTCTCAGCTCAGCCAGAACGTCAGCTGTTTGTACTCACAGTGAGTAACACCTTGCTCTAGGAAAATAAACTTGTAGTCAGTCAGTGTGATTGCTCCATGAGTAATTTGCTAATAAATCCAAGAGTCAGAAGCTGTGAGCCAAACCTCTCAGGGTTTAGGATAAGGAGAAAATTCAGGGATCTATTTAAAATATTTTGAGGTCGGTGGTGAGAAAGGTGTAATTCATACAGAGCTAAGCAGTGGAAGAACAACTGGATCCAGCTACTCAGACAGCACTTGGGCTAAAAATCAATTTTTGGGGTCCAATAATCAAAATGACTTATTATCCTGGCCATGAAAATTTACATACTTGTCTATTCCTTTGATGGTTTTTAAATTGGATAAACACTTTCATGGTCGATTAAAGGAAGACTTTTTTTTTCATTTTTTTTATCAGATAAATTTCCAAGTCAAAAAGGTACAAATATATTTGAATTTGGCACCAGTGAGCACCCACTAACTTCAAATCATGCACTTTCTTCAAGCTAATCTAGGCCATGAATGTGTTTTGAGATGGCAACATTTCCACAGAGASAAGAACTAAGAAAAGAATAAAAAAACCCAAAACCACAACATGGGAACATGGCATGTTCCCATGGACAGCGCAGGAATGTAAGTGGATGGKATCCTAGGCTGAGATTTTAACAGGAACATCAGTGAATTTATTGCTTAAAACCTCACTGAAAGTTGCAATTTCAGAAAACTAAAGATGTTTTGACACCAAACTGCTCTGATGTCTGGTTAAGCAGAAAAGGCAATGATAATTATTTTTCTCCCAATAAAAATACTAAGTACAATCAAAAATAAAAAAACAGAGAGCCTGTGAATGTCAACAAACTTACAGCCACATTTGAAAAAAGAATTTTGCTTTTAAAATGTGCTTATATGCTTAGGGAAAAACCAGAAAGTTTGGCATGGAAATACAAGCAACTTCTTAATTGTAAGAACATATAGCAGTTCAATCAGATTGAATCAGACCTGTATTGGACATTAACAAAAATATACAGARGTCATTAAGTCAAAAACTGGAAGTTCTGGGGTTGAAGTGTGCTCAGATTTATTAATAGATCAAAGGGTAATCCAGGCCAAAAATAATTTGTTGCCTGCAGAGCAGACACTCATAGATATTATGTAACAGCAAAAGATGCAAGTCTTGAAATAAGTTATTGTTGGGACTTCGGACTGGATCCCAAATAGGCAAATATTTCATATAAGGCTGTATACRTATTATTTCCAATATTAAACATTTTAGTTTGATGGTAATAAAATGATGCTTTCCCAACAGTTTCACAGATTATTCTGCCCTACTATTTATCTTTCCTGCTTGAAACAGTTGATATTTTAGTGGAGAAAACTGAAAACTATTTTAAAAATATTTTTCTTATCTTTTCCCGCCATCAAAATCTAATCTCAATTTATCCACATGTTGAAATAAAGGTTCACAAATAAATTTACCATTTTCATGTGGTAAATCTGCATATCTGACACAGTCAAAATTTTGATTATTCCCTTTCCTCTCCCTCAGTTTGGGCAATAGAAAAAGCAGAATGAATTTCCTATTCACTTTTAATCATGGTTACCTACTTTTGTACTCAAGTATTTCATGTTCTAGGACAGTTCCACAAGGTTTCTGCTGAAGACATCTCCGAGGCTCATTCATTCGATTTTAGCATTTCTCCAGAAGTACTGGTATAAATTCATTAGATTAATTTAATAAATTTTCTTTTTTTGGAGGCACTTATTTGATCTTAGTGTGTTAAGGAGATGGAGTCCMATGGAGATGCACCTGCTTTCCTCAGGGCAGGATGGTGCCAGCGTTGAAGTTATGCACTTAATCAAAGACAAGTCTGGGCAAAATCATAGGATTTYCCCCCCAGATTTCTTTAAATAAGCAAACAGGGATTCCTGACTTTCTAGAGTGTTTTGTCATGGTGATGACAGTGACCTTACTGACCTCGAGAGGAAACAGTATCAGGCCATCAGCACTTTGGGGCTGTCCATAATTTGAAAGATCAGGGTAACCTTGTTAATTCAATTTGATAGCTGGCACCTGGCTCTAAACACCCTCAGCTATTTGTCACAGTCCCTAGGTTTAGTCTAAACTGATCATCCAAGGTCTAGTACATGTTAACTGTTTTCAGAAAGTTGAAATGTGTGTGAGGGCTTTTGTCACCCAAAGTTATCCAGTGCTGTCTCTGGGATCCTCCAGCTGCTCCTCCAGGTGATCCAGTTCTCCTAAAKGTTTCACATCATTCCTGTCAAAATTCTGTGGCTGTCTTAGACACCTAAAACATCTCAAATGGCTCTAAACATTTACACATGGACAACTACATTAGTTCCTACCATAGAAAGTGTTGAATTGTCCCTTGGAAGAAAAGGTCTGGTTCTGCTGGTCTTAAATTGAGTTTGGATGGACAACACTAAGCCCCCAGTAATACCATTCCTTCCTGACTTTCTGAACAAAGTGATGTCAGAGAAACAAGGAAAAGAATGGAATAAGGGTCTTGTTGAAGAAGGAGTTGGAATGTGACYGGGAAAAGCCCCTTGACTCAAAAAGGCTTGAGCTCCAGCTATGCCTCCCATGTTTTCTGTGTGAGAACCTGTGGTAGGTGGTAAAGTAATATTTCARAAGTACATTAGCAAGGTTATTATCACTCAGCTGCTGTGGACTAACCCAATCTGTCTTATATCTCATTTTGTTTTTATTTTGTTTCCAGTGAGTGGATTCTGTTAGACCTCTGCACCTCAGCTGGATTTATAAAGACAAGAAAGCTGCAGAAACAAGCTGTTGAAGAAAAGAAAGCATCATAAAATCAAGGCAACACAAAAGGTGACTCCAATTGCCTGCATTGAACAGACACCCAGGGATGGCAGAGTGCTGTGGGACCAGGGGCTGAGAAAATAGAGGACAGAAGCCTGKGCTGTCATTTAAACTGAAGTTCACAGAAGGATCAGGGCTCTCACTGAAACTATCAAGGTTTGTTTTCACTTTAGTCTGCCAYGCTCTTTTCACAAGAGACACCATGGCTGCTGCTTGAATGGTCAGGACAGATTCCCAACAGGTTCTGACCTCATTCCAGTGCAGCTTTATTTACATTCCCATGTACAGAACGGTTCATTTGTCCCATGACCCAAGGATTCCTCTTTTGCCAGATTTCCATATTGTTTTCCCAGTGGTGAGTAGATCAGGCATTTCCAYGGAGCAGAGGAAGCCCTTCTTTCACTCTATCCAGCATGGGAGCAAAGTCAGGATGCTGGAACCGCGTGTCCCACAACCGATGCACTGACCCTAACTCTGCTGCCGGAGAAGAAAGTGCTTCAAATTTCATGTGCCACCTCAGCCAAGTCCAGAAGTGCTTATAAAAAACAGTGTTAGTGTATCATTCAGAACAATCAAATACTACGTGCACAAAAAAGCAGTTTAGAGCAACATAAATTTTTAAAAAGTGACAATTTCATCACACAATTACTGTACACTGCTGTTCTTA
>NW_026623620.1:243652-265189 GCF_030028575.1 Malurus melanocephalus
TGGATTTGGTCCACTGGAGATAAATTGCCCTCAATGATATATATATTTAAAAAAAATATCAGCAGCAAGACTCTCTCGAAATAGATTCTGTTTGATGTAGCTAGTCTGTCTTTTCTGTTTTGCCCTCTTTCACAGCAGCCTCTGAAGTTTTCCGCAGGGGGGCTTTCTCCGAGTTGGCGTGTCCTTGGCCGGATTCCGCCGCTCCTCCGTTTTTGTGCGATGTGTGCTTTTCCAAGTAGTTCAGCATTTCACTGAGAACAGTTTGGAAAGTGCTTAGGGCAGCACATATTGCAGGAGTTCCAAAACCATGAGTGATCAAACTACAAATGGGAAGGAGATGGGGGAGAAAAAAAAGGAAAGAAATACACACACGCACATAAATATCAATGCACTCACAAACAGCGAGGAGTTTACAGTACACTCATTTTGTGTAGAGAAATTCAAGATTTGCTCCCTAAACTATTTATTACCTGTGGGAGAAACAGAAAAGAAAGRAATAGAGCCAAAGAGCAGACTGCATACAGCTTCAAAGGTTGTTTTTGGTGGAGCCTCAGTTCTGAAACACCACGGGAAGACCCTCAGCAAGTGCAGACTGACACAGGAATGTTGACTTCAGAGAAGCCAAGACAGAAACCATGCCCTTGGCTCTCCAGCATTGTTAATTTTCCAGTGACAGAAAGCCTGGCTCCTCCTTCTCAGGTAAATAAAAGGAATTCTGAGTGGTTTATTCACAATTCTAGATCATTCTTGGYTTGATGATCTTGGAGGTCTTTTCCAACCTTAACGATTCTATGATTTATAGCTCTTAAACACTACCTGGTTATTCTACACGAAGGTGTGATTGCATCTGTACCGGAAAATTCAACAATGTCGAAGATATCAGCCCCAACCCTCAGCACAATTGACATGGTTTGGCYATATCTGTGCTGCTCAACTTCTGAACCATCCAACAGAGTGAGATCTGGAGTGTCTGTTGGGAACAGACCCCAACCAACACCCTTGGCCAATACTCACACCCAGGCAATGGCTGGAAAATGTTTCACAAAGGTCTGGCTTAGGCAGGCTGAATTAATGGCCAATCCAAAATAATTAGCAGAAAAAAAACAAACCAAAAAACCCAATTCCAACAATGTTTCCCTGGTAGTGTTGAATTTAATGGYACAGATTCATCCTGTTGTACCTTTCATGTAAATAAAGGGTTGTTTTGCAACACTGAAATTTTCTTGTCGTTCCTGGCTTCTGCCTGCAGATCCAAATTTTTCCATGGGTCTTATCTCTTGGGTGCCATCTCTGTGAAGATCACAGAATTACAGAACACAGGTTTACGTTGGAAGGGACTTGAAAGATCATTCCATTCCATCCATCCTACTGCCATGGACAGGGACACCTTCCACTATCCCAGATTGCTCCAAGCCCCATCCAGCCTGGCCTTGGACACTTCCAGGGATCCAGGGGCAGCCACRGCTTCTCTGGTCAACCTGTGCCAGTGCCTCCTCACCTTCACCTGTCTCCTCTGCACTTTGGCTTCTCATTCTTCCCAGGTCTTTTAGAAAAATGTGGAAATGCAGTGACTAAGAGGAAAGAGGTTTTATGGGACAWGGATAACTGATATGATGCTATATCAAAAAAAACCACATGGGAAAGGTTTCAAGATATTATTTTTGGTGACTTTTCTGTCTGCTAGACATGGAAGACCCTTTTGATAGGAAAGCTGGTAAGACACAAAAGATGTGTGAATTTTAACCAAAATGAGTGTTGAATATGGAAATATGTCTGCATTCCAGATTGGGAGTGGCATAGCATTTTATAAAAGGTCTCCAAAAGGCTATTAACAAATAACTTGCATTTAGAATGTTTATCCATCAGTCTCCAGGCACTTTTCAAAGCAGGAATTTATATTTATCCCCTGTTAGTAATGTGAGGAAAGTGATAATTAAATATTCACAAGMAATATTTTGCAGACATCAATTAATAATACAACATAAAGTTTGAACTCTTGAAGTTTGGACTTGCAGAAATAGCTGGATCTTTATAAYATAGCATTAAAAAGAGGTAAACACACCTCAGTTTAATTTCATTTTCTTTTTAGGAATGCCTGGCATGCCAGAAATATAAAAATCATCATCATGATTGTCACGTTTTTAATAGTTGTAAAAGTCACATTTTAAATAGTTGTAAAAACTGGACCAGCAGTAGCATRTATCTGAGTACTTTAAGCCCTTTCAAGTGACTTTAGGAGTCAGGTGATTTAATGATTTTGTATTGCATTTTATCATAATTTCTGGTCTTCAGAACTCCAGRGAAATGAGAATGTGATGGAATGCACAATAAGAGTAAGCAAGAAAAAGGAAATTAAAGTTATCATTACTAGTTATAATACCGCATGATTTTTACACTGCTTGTATGATCTTTTGCGTCCTGATTTGGGAACGGACTACACTGAGAATGTACAAATTTTTATCATCTTGCCAGTTAAAGGAACTAGTTTATGTATTTTAGAAACTGGCAATATCTGCATTCGTTCATTCATTTCCAGTAGATGCAAATCATACAATCAYAGGTTAGGAATAATTTAGGCTGGAAAATAACACCAAGATCACCAAGTCCAACCACTAACTCAGSACTGCCAAGCCCACCACTAAACCATGTCCCCAAAAGTCAAATTCATGTGTGTTTTGAACACTTTCAGGAATGGTAACTCACCACTTCCCTGGGCAGCCTGTTCCAATACCTGACCACCCTTTCAGTTAAGMTTTTCCTAATATCCAGTCTAAACCTCTCCKGCCTCAATTCAAGGTTGTTTCCTCTTGTCCTATCACTTCTTACCTGGGAAWAAAGACCAACCCCACCTGGCTACAGCCTCCTTTCAGGGAGTTGTAGATACTGATAAGGTCAAGTAAATACTAAGTTTAACAAAGGATTAAGCGGAAAAGAAACTTTCTGGCCTACCACCTTTTTCTCTTTCAATTTGTGAACAAAAGCAGTAATACTGTGTTCATTTGATAGGTCAAAACAACCTGAAGAGTAAGGYGGGAATACTACCTTGAAAACTTACAGACATTGTCTCAGAAATGATCTGTAGGAACAAACTTTATCCTGAACAAACAATGCTGAAGAAGACTGTAGAAAATACCAGAATGGGACAAAACTTGTTATTAAGGTACCTGTTATTAAGTGTAGGTGTCAACTTGTGGGTGTAAACATCAATGGTGCCAAGCTCCCATTACTAACAAAGAGGAGTTAATGTTTTTCTGTCTCTAAGAATCTGCAGTGATTTGAGATGTTCCCTGACAGACATCTCAGATTTGATAGATATGGTATAGGTCTGAAGTCCAGCCTGCTTTAGATGTTTTAACACTGGGCRGGTTACCCTTGAGTATCTCAAATTTTTTATTCAACACAGTGAGAGAAGTCTGGAGAATGATTTAGCACATTAAATGGATGTATCTCCTTTATGGTGAGCTGTGCCACTCTCCTGGCCACACTGAGAGCTCCATCCTAAATAAAAATGGGATTTGGGTATTCTTTGAGATGTTCTGTGGTACCTAGATATCTATGTCATGTGAACAGGTAATAATAAAAAGGGGTTAGAGGGGAACAAGATCCTTTTAAAGCAGCAATGCACTGATGGAATACCTAATAGTGCCCCAAAAAGCTCAGCTATATCTTGCCCTAGGTCTTCATTGATTGGAAGGAAGCTCAGACATACAGCTTACTTAAAAACACCAAGATATTTTATACAGAGTAGAACCTCTGGTTTGGAAAAAAAAAACATAGCAGAAACTTCTGGTTTGAAAACTAATGCTCATAGGAAAAGGATTTTTTTTTTAGTAAGTAAGGAGTGTATTTCCTTTACAGTTTAGGCCCTTAGTTACCAGTAATCATTAAATCTGGCAGCTATCACAAACATAGCCTAGTGTTTCTTATTAAAAGCCAACTCTTTTTAGTSAAATGATGCTGCAGAGTCTCGTGGCAACTCTTCTTTCAGTTTCTGATGAATATATTCTTCTCCACAGATGGGGATATGCAGAGCCTATTAATTTCCCCATGAAGCTTATTAAGAGAAACCATTTTATAGAAAATTTCTAACCAGCTCTTCTTGCCAAGCTCCTGTGAGGGTGTATTTTATTAGGCTCACTTTAGGTAATGAGCATAAAAAGGCTGAGAGATATTATCTTCTACTTTATCTTACATTTCTATCAGTAATTCCCCTTGCTCTAATTTTGGTGGTCTCTATTTCTCTACAAGTTAAAGTCTTTGAAAAATCCAAGAAAGTTGGATAATTTCCCTTTGCTGATGAAAGTAAGTTTCAAGTTTGGGAGAAAATCTGATTTTACATTTAAATCAGACATGACAGGSAGAAGATTAATGGCAAAGCATTCAAATGTGTTTCCTGAAAGTCAAATTTAGCTGCCTGGTTTTCCAGGCTAATTGAGCTCACACTGAAATGGTTTCATTTTTGGTCTGCTCCACACCTATGAAAGGGGTTGCTTTCATTATAATACTTTCATTTGGGTATATAAGCCTAAAATTAAACGTGGTGGTTTCATAATGGGGTCTTCTGGGTATTCTCAGCTTTGTAGAGCATCCCACTACAGCCCCTATAAACCAACTTTATTGTTCTGAAAACAAGGCTGAAATCTCTGATTCTGGTGTTGGAGASCTGAAGAAAGAAGGCAATGAATATCAGGCAAACATATTACAAATCCTGGTGCTTAAGGACATCCAGACTTGCCTGTAATTCTGCCCAGTGCTATGATGCAATTATGTCTGCTCATGTTTTAATGATGGCCTTACTTAAAAGTGAAAAGATCCAAGTGTGCCTGAAGGCTTGGAGTCTCGTTTGGCAACCACCTCAAGGACTCCTCCATACCCCAGGCTGGTGAAGGTCCCACATGAAGCAAAAGAAACAGCTTCCCTCTCAGTGGGGRGGTGGAAGAGGCCATCTGCACTGAATGTTTACACCCTCATTTAAAATAAATAAGTGCTAAAACAATAATAATGAAGACAGAGCGAGCTTGAACTCATTGGTCAGATTTCCTCAGAACTTTGAATGTGAAAACTCCTTTGTGATTATCTAAATTCAGCAGCACACAGCAAATGACAGATGGTAAGAGCTGATATGACTTTTGATAGCTATAAAGAAAATGGTAAAATGTTTGTGTCTCTTCACTGGCACAATATCTGAATATAAAGGTGACCGTATCGACTTTGCGGTGCTTCTGCTGGTTTCAAAGTTTGTCCTGTGAAGGTTTTTGAGAAAATTTAATGGTGATAACTTTACTTTAAAAGCTCAGAAGGTCTAACTGTGGCACAAGTTAGATTGATAGTCAAGATAAGCATTGGAATGTGGGCAGTGTGTATTGCAGGGATCAGCAGTCTATGGGATCAGAGTAGCAAACAGCACAGAAGTTGCCTTCAAAGTAGACCCTCAGGTTTTCCTTCTGTTCACAGCCAATCAAATGTATTGAGGACATGTCCTCCTAAGCAGATGGACCTCCTTTCACCATGTGTAAAAGAAATGGAGAAAGTGGGAGGAGAGTGTTGGAGCTGATGCCCCAACCTTCCAAGATAATCTATTTCAGATCTGCATGTTTTAGACCTTGGGACTCATTTTCCACACTGAGAAGAAATGCCTGGGTAACAGACCTGAAACATCCAAAACTGTGGAGTGTTTCTGACCAAAGATTAAACCACTTGGTGGTCACATCCTTGCTCTGTGGGAAGGCAAAGAAATTAAAGAGGTTCACAATTTATTGCCATCCATTGACCTTTTCCAGTGAGGAAATGGAGCTGAGATGCCCCAATGCCCTCCTCAAATGAAAAGTGACAAGAATTAACATTTATAAACATGCTCATGACAAGGRGCAATGAAATTTGTAGACTATTAATTTGGAAATGAGGAGATGGCATTCCTTTTTCTTTTGGGAAATGTGAGAGTGCTTTAAATGTTTCAAGAGATCTTCAGTCTTTTGTTGAAAATCTAAACAAGCCCCCAAGATTTTTCCCTTCTCTGATAAATGTATGTTTGTTTTTTTCCAATGATTATGGAACTTATTTGTTAATGAAGCAAATAAAGAAAAAAAAAAAACAGGTTTTCGTCTTTTTCTTGACTCCGTAAGTTGCAAGTCTGAGGGAATATGGTATCATAACAATCTTGATAAAAATCTTTACCAATATTAAAAATTAGAAAGGATTGTGTTTATCAGCAGAGCAGGACAAAGTGATTGAGACCTTACTATAGAAAGATCACAGAAGGAATCCCTTGGAAAGGAAGTGAGGAGAACATCCCAGAGGAAGGCAATCTAACACTTATGGTAAATAAAGAGACAAGGAAAAKAAATCAAAATAAAATTTAATAAAGGAAAAAAAAATTTAAAAATGTTGCTCCCTAATGCCTCAGGACTAGGACCCAGCGTTGTCCCTCTCACTTAACTAAATCCTAAGACTCAGAGAACTGGAAATCAGGGAACTCTAGAGGGCACCAGAGGTGTTTCACCACAAACTTCATCGKGCACCAGACTTCTTCCAGTCTGCACATCCAGACAGAAGGCTGCTGCTGTGAACTGAGTGGAATTATGACAGAAGCTGCTCTGCTTCCTGATAAGCAAAGTGAAGAAAAAAGAAAGAACGATATATAAAAGGAGGTGAGCACATCTTTGAAGGCAACCCACAACTAAGTCTTTGGGCTTGGCTTCTTGTTGCAATTTAAAAAACACGCAGAGCTTCAAAACCCGTTTCACTGCTCCCTTTTCCCCTTCGGAAAGAAGGATGTGACTTTCTCACTGCTCCCAAAGCCTGAGACTCCCGTTTCTTGTCTGTCACTTTCCGTGTCACCTCGTCAGCGAGATGCCAGGCACTGGCAGGAGGTTGACAGCTCCAGGCTGAGCGAGGAGCYGAGCGACAAAACTCTTGTCTCAAACAGTTTCACGGGAAGGGTGTTTCATATCAGCTGGATGGCTYGACAGAACACGGAATAATCCATGAGGATGCTGATTGCTTTCATTACTTGACTTTACTATTCTGAACCTATTATTCTTTTGTGTCTCTCTGTATAAGCTTTCTGCAGTGAAACAAATATTGCTTACAAGAAAGTAGTTTTCCCTTGGCCGTTTTGCTGTCTTAATCTTTTATATATAAAATAGAAGATCTGGGTGTGATTTTGCATCTTGATTAAATGTAGCCTTGAAGTTAAAGGATCAAATACAACTGCAATAGTAGGTAGATAYTCTCCTTTCCCTATATGATGGATGGCATTTGTAGGATATCTGAAATTTCCAATCAGCAGAGATTCTTAGAGACACAAGTGTCCCAAAAGCAAACATAGAAGATGTGTCTATACCTAATTTCACAAGTGACGAAACTGAGGCTAAGAGGATGATTAATGAGGTCAGGGAATCTGTATGGATAAACCAAGACACAGACWCAGATCTTGTGAGTATAATCTCAGAAAATCTTCTCTTTGAAATKATCTTGTGTCACATTTTTGGTTTTCCAGCACAGAACGTGAGTAATTTTTGGTGGGCTTTCTGGTAACTCTACTTTACATGAGATTTTGGGGAACCAAAAACAGAATTCTGCTAAAATTTTTTAAAAAARCAACAAAACAAAACAASAAAGCTGTTCTGATGCAAGGGTAGCTTAGGAAGGCAAAGACATGGGGACACATCAGTGTGACTTTCAGATTCCTGGCTGAATCTCAGACAGTGGAATGGAAGAGAGAAGAAGGCATGTGCTCTTTCCACTCAACAGGAGAGAAGAATTATCTAAAATAAATTAAAAAAAACACAAACAACTATTATTGCTTTGGATATTTGATCCCATTGGAGGGATATCCTAGATGCTGATCTGCCTGGCTGATGAATGTGAAACAGGATGTCCCTTTGCMCCCAAAATGCCCCTAGATCTCCAGATTCACCAGACAGGTGAATCCCTCTAAGCTTCTTAAACTGAAGCTGGGGAATGGTTTTGGTCATCCCAAAGTGAGAATACTCTTTGTATTAGCAAAGTGAGAATACACAGACTCTT
Organism: Malurus melanocephalus; assembly: GCF_030028575.1. Lineage (NCBI taxonomy): Eukaryota > Metazoa > Chordata > Aves > Passeriformes > Maluridae > Malurus > Malurus melanocephalus. Next base: position 251,681 of record NW_026623620.1, read on the forward strand.
CAGGTCATGAGTGATCTGGCCCAGCCTGGCCCCATTCCATCAAACATTTTTACCTGAAAGGCCCTACCTTGAGCTTCCAGCTGAGATAGAGCCCAGATATCTGCCTGGAATTGTTTGGGACAGAAAGAGCTGATCTTGGTCAAATGCATTCAAGGAAYCACAGAAGCAGCCAAACATTACAGACAATTGTGGTCCAGAGTCCAGGACCAAAGTCACACAAAGTTTTATTATATTAATTTTCATGTATCTTTTGGGGTGCCTTAATTTCTGCCTATCTTCACTCCTCCTCTAAAATGTGACAGAAACATTCCCCTCCTTCACAGCAGGGATCTCTATAACTGAGAATTGTTGGTTCATCTGGTCTGGTTCTGTGCTCTGGAGAGGGCTGGATGCACTAAATATGTGTGGGAAGTGCTAAATACTACAGAGATGAGTGATATGGAATYATGGATATTTCCCCTACTGACATGCCTCACGTCTACCTGCACCCCACAAACACAAAAAGGATGAGGTTTGATGGTTGTGTTGGTTAACATTGCCCCAGATCCAGCAGCAGAACCTGTTGGCTGCAATGTCACCAGTCAWYTCTGCTGATTTAGAGGCAGAATTAYGGTGTTGGGGTCATCCAAGCCTTCACTATCTCCCATCACAACTACTTGTGCCATAAAATCTCTGTGTGTGTCTCTTGTGTCTCCAGRCAGACTTGTCTTCACCTGCTGCAGGTCATGATTGCCCCAATTTACTCTTTCTGGCTTTTCTAAAGTGAATTATTTTCAGTGTCTTACATATGTCATGCTTATATCCAGCTTTTTGYTGTCTCTAAATATTAAAACCTCCCTTTTTCTTCCCACCACCTCGGAAAAATCAAGAATTGTCTCTCTGTTTCAAAGCTATTTTACCTGATCTTCCTTGAAACCCAATGAACTTACAATGCTAAAGACAGATTTATATAACCTGAAAGGTCCTGAAAAAAAAGAGATGAACCTTCAGCTTTACTGACATCAGTAGGATTTGAAACTKGTTTAAGTTTCATGAGAAATGAACTCCCCAGTTTTTCCTTCTTCAATACTCAGGTAGGTGCATGCACACCTACACAGAAGCCTCACAAGACTCAAGAATTCTGGGGAAAAATTCTCTGAATTATAATGGAAGGCATTTTAAAAGAAACTAAGTTTTATCTTAAGTATTTTACTTTTCTCTTTCATTTTCCCTTGTCTTTCTTTTGCTCTTGCTCTCACCCTTTGCTCTCCTGATGATCCTTATACTCTCTCCACTTTGGAAGTAAAGGGTGAGAAAAATAAACTCCTCTTTTTAAAACTGCAGAAAATTTTGTGTTCTTTTCTAACACTGATATGTTGACTTTGCTCTCTTCTGTAGTAAACTCAAAAATGCTTTGCACAGATCAGCCTTTAGAGGACAATAAAGAGACGCTGCTGTGTCTGGACAAAAAGTCTCAGCACKTAGTAATGGAAAAGRAAAAAARAAAARGGRAAAAAAATCCAGGGTTTTCTTGTTTTCTTCATGGTTTAATGCTGATTYTGTCCTCAGAAACTGGGGGTGGGGTAGCTCAAGTAGTGACTTTCAGGCCCSATAAAACTCAGAGGAATATTTGTGTTCAAGATGTTCATAGCCAGGTTGGAGGGCCTTTGAGMAGCCTGSTCTRKTGGAAATGTCCCTGTCCATGGCAGAAASGTTGGAAGGAGATGATTTTTWATCTTTCCTGCTCAAAGAWGAGCTGAAAGACAGCTTGGGCTGAAAGACAGTTCTACAACATCTCACCTCTTCTTGAACTCAGGCTTATGTAATGYTCAGACATCTGAGCTACCCCAACACCCAGCCCACGAGGTTTGGGATCCAGCCCTGGCAAGGCAGGACTTCCCTAAATCTAAATTTATAGCACAGACAAGGTGCCTGACTGGGCTGTGATGAGGGCTGGTCTTTCCAGGAATTCTAAASTCACACAAAAATTGGTGATATATATATCTACCTTCGTGCCCAGGAATAGTTTGGGTTAGTGCTGGTTACACCAGGCAGAAAAAAMCCCCCAGAAATTCTGCAGATAAAGAGAAGCACAGATAGACAATGCCTGTTCCCTGGCACTACTTTTATCTGCTAATATCAGTATATTTGAAGTTATTTGGAGTTACCAATATACCTTAAAAAGCCTACTGATAGGTGGAGTTATCAATGTAACTTTTCTGCAGTAATATCCTGTAAAATGTATTGAAAAGGGAGAAATGTTGAATGAAACAAACAAAATKACTCTGGCTCAGGTAATTTGCTGCTATAAATTTAAGAGTCTGAACTGTCTGAGAACAATGTTGGAAAATCATTCATCATGAGCCTTGAGTTTTCTGGATTCAGGTCAGATGGACATCTCAGAGAGCAGTTGCACAAGAGGTGTAGAAGAGCCTCTGTTTTTTTTGCATAAAATTGTGTAAAATTCAGCAGTTCTCAGGCTCACTGGCAGCTCCTTTGAAGATTTCCCTTTTCATGCTTTGTGTGAATTTTGAGTTTGGAGTTTGAGCAAACCCAGCACTTCTGATCCCTTCATGAGGACCATCCTGTACTGCAGGTTGGACACACATCTCAATGAATTGGGGCTCAGTGGAAAAAACTTCAGAGAGAAGAGTGAGCTTGAAGTTTTAAAACAGAGGAAACAGGAAAAACTGCTTCCATCTGACCTGTGCCAGTTTGTGAACCCTGGTTTTAATAATTAACATAGAACTAGTAACATCACAAACAAATGGATTACGAAACTGTGCACTGAACAGCTGTAGAGGAATTTATTCCTAAAGAAAACTCCCTTTCACCCCAATGTWGTAGAGGCTGGATCCAATTCTACTGTAGATGTCAGATGTTATGGCTCTACAAAAAGTCTTTCACTATCTTGGAACTTATTTTAATAATAGATATTTGTATGATTCCTCTGGGTTTTTAAAATTCTCTTCAAATTTCTGGCATCATATCCTAGAATCATGGAATGGTTTSRGTTGGAARRGACATTAAAGACTCTTTAGTTCCCCCATGGCAGGGGGTTGGAACRAGATGGGATTTAAGGTCCCTTCCAACMCAAAATATTCAATGATTCTGTGATATTTAATCTTGAGTAGACAAGTAGTGGTAGGAGGGGTTGAGATGACCTGGCTGAGAAGATTGTTGGATTTAGAGGATGGTAATGATGATATTTTTTGCCTACATTAGGTTTAGCTGTTCGCAGTGCAAGTGTCTGGTGTGCACTTCTTGGCTAAGCTCCCATTCTGGTGGAGATCTAGACCACAATGTTCAGCCAATTTTAGGGATTTYAGAGAGAAATTCGAGCCACACTGATGTAGATGTCTATGCTAGACCTGCTTAATGCAGACTTCTCCTGGAGACCACAGCAGAAGGTGCACAGCTGGCTGTGCTGAGTTTGGAGTTCATCTGAGCTGAGTTAGGAGTCCAGGTCAGAAACTGATCTGACTCCAGAATCTCTCCACTAGATGGAAAAGGAATATGATCTCAGCTCCACCTCTGGGTCCAGCACTCATCATTCCCCAGGCACAAAATCAGAGAAGACTCTGATTTAAGGCCAGGGAAGCACCAGGAAAGATCAAGGCCTGTGTTCCTCCAGGTGCCCATCTTCAGCCCAACATTTAGTGCCTACAGCAGCCATGAAAGAGAACTGACTGATCCAGGAACTGCCTGCAGAAGCTTTGCCCTCCAACCCACTAAACTGCAGCAGAGAAAGGATGGGAGCTGCACCAGTTGACTGCTTGTGCAGCTGAAGCCTTCAGCATTTCATCCTGACTGCTATTTCTACTTTAAACACAGGAATCCTTGGAGATTAGCTGCCTCATATCACATTTCCTCTGTGTGCAGGSAATAGGGAATTTTCTCTTTTTCCACAAGHTTAAGTAGCTCATTAAAATCCCTCTATGAGTATTCTGCATGAATAAGGACCTTTCCCTTGATGTGCAGGTGTAGTTGGGTGTTTTGGAGTGTGTGTATAAATGAAAATACACACAGCACTGCATGAGAATAGGAGTGGGGTTGTCCAGGTGTGTTCATACACACATAGGATGCACACAGATGTGTGTAGGAATAATCAGGAATGCCTGGAATGTGTGCATTTATGGACTGGGAATTACCCTTTCCTCTCCCCACACCCCAAGAGGTGAATGGAAGAAGTGGGATGGTGGGTATTTTTTGGATTCCACTCAAAGTCTGAGGGACTGAACATTAGTCACCACAGAACCTTTCTGCTGGGTGCCTCATGTGCTATCAGAATTGTAAAAACTCACAGATGTTGGGACATTGGGGGACAGAAGTTGTCTGTCCAAATAATGACAGGAGAGTGGTTCAGCTGGTTGTCCTAAGAATACACAACATCATTCTAAGCCTTTATAGGGCTGTGAAACTTGCTTAATGTTATGATCTGTAAACAATTCTCTGGAAGTGCTCTTTGCACGTTAATTTTTAAATTTATCGCCTAATGGATGGAAAAAAACCCAAAAAACTGCAGCCTCAGCAAATCCTGCATTCCCCTCTGTGGCCTAAGCAAAGACAGGAGCACCTCCAGGAGGTTTCATCAAACTTATCTTTGATAGGTGTTTTAGATGATCCCACTATTTCAAAGTGGCTCTCTGGAAGTTCCCACCTCACTCTTGACTGTGTCTGACACATCGCTCAAAGCAAAAATGTGAAATTACACAGCAGCTCCTGGGCTAATAAATCTGTCTGRRCCCAAAATAYCTMTACACTTTTATCCATAAATAGGATRAAATTCTGTTGAAGTTTGGACTTGGTGTGCATGTACCATGGGTCTTTGTCTTCGTAACAGCTTCTTAAGCCTTTTAAACCAGTACATTAAATATTGCTGGGGCACGGGCTCAGGAATTGGCTCTAAGTGCCTCATCAATCTCTGGCTTTTTGGTGTGAGCAGCTTTCATTCTCACAGGCTTTTCCAGGGTGTTGTTCAATCAATTATTGCAGTAAAACTCTTTTAGTAGGTAATGTGCTTTGAGGCCAGTCTGCTTTGGAAGCCAAAGAGTTAATGAAATGGTCATGGTAAAATGTTGTCAAATGGTCTGATAGCATAGAGGAGGTACTGGAACTATTTAGATAATTGGGAAGGATGCAGCCTGTTCCTTTTATGTCTACTTTGATTAATTTATATTAGCTCAGAACCTGAGTTTCTGCAGTTCTGGACTACCCAGAATGTGACGTGATGTGATTCGGAGTTCACATCTAAGACAATTTTCTGGCCAGATGGGGAGATTTGACCATCAGACACAGAAAATTGCTTATTCAGACTCAGACTGTGGTCCTAGAAGCAGGTTGAATGCAGCAAACTTGAACTACATTGCTGGGCAAACCTAAACTTTTAATAGGTACAGTAATCAGTAATTATGGATGTTAAATATTTATTTTCCTGTGTTTTATGTAGGGGAACAAATACCATTAAAACATCATATGCAGTCTAAATCAAAATMATGGATTTTAGTTTCCTTTTTCAAAATCATACCTGAAATGTGTTAAATGTCTCTGGATGTCAAGGTCTAATATTGGAGTCGGTCTGGAGGATCCGAGGGGTGATCTGTCTTGACTTAGAAGGTCTTGGAATTCTTTACATATTTGTCTAAAAGGAAAGTGGAAATYCTTAAATAAGACAGGTGTAATCCTTCCCATAAAGCTGATTCCCAGAACACTGCCACCTTACCCTGAGTGATTCCATTCATAACAGAGTTGCTTGGCAGAAGTGTTGTTACAGAAATTAAAGACAAAAAAAGAAAATCCATCTCAGTCTTCCCTGCCCAAAGTCTTAGACCCAACAACATACAGAATCTCTTTAACAGGAACAGCACCCCTCTGGGACCATATTCATTTTCTTACCCTGAACTGGATCCAGTTTGGCAGTGCTAAGTCTAGCTCAGCTCACCTGCATTAGCAGCAAAGCTTATGGMTAAATGAAGTGATGAACCAGCATTRGAATACACCWGAAATGTRWAAATTACTTTATTATTTACCCTGTGTAAACGCACCAATACTTGTACATTGATTTGCGTACATTGTGGGCACTGATTTATCTGCAAGTTGAAGTCCTGGGTATTTTGGATTTGCCTGCTTGACCCCCAACCTTTAAGACAAATGGACCACTGGGGCTTGTGAAGGAAGGAGCTCTTGTAGTGAGGATTCAGGGTCTGCCTTGCCTGGTCTCCCACATCTTGTTTATCAAAGATGGATGGTCTTACTGTTTTCACTCTCCCACTCAGTCTTTCCTGAGGCTTCTCAGGATACCTCAGCACCTGGAGGTTAAATTTATTCCCTGGGACTCCCCCATATATGACCTAGCACTAAGAAAGACCTAAAAATAAGGCCTTTTTGTTCTTGTGCTGTTGTGTWATTGTTGTTTTCAAATTAGTCTAGGAATATTCTACCAATAAACTTCTTAAAACAGAAACCAAATCAGTTCCATTTAGCTCATGTCCTCAGAGGAGTGTAATCTGGACCATGGATGAACAGACATCACTCACTTTCACTTGGTTTATGATACTATCAATTAAAAAAGGAAAGGGGACCTTTCCAAATTAGCATATTTTCCTATTGGTTTCCTGAGAATAGAACCTGTTGTGGGCTGTTCCACAGAATGTGCCCAGAAGATATYTGGGAGGATTCAATGAGCTGTTCTAACACCATAACAACCTGGACAATTGCAGTCTGATGGCTCAGAGTGTGTGTGGTTTGCTTTGTTAGGGCAATCACCGTGCCTGGAGCCAGTTTTTAATGCTAAAGAGCATCTCTGTGGTCCATGATCTCTTTTAGGAGACTCATTGCACATCTGGTTCTGGATAAAGTTTGGATTCTTCATTATCACCTTGTAATTGTTTTTGGGACAGGGGCATAATGGAACAAGTGGGTAAATTCAGCATGTTGGTATTTAGAAGGTCCTTCACTGCTGAGGTACAAGAAAGAAAACTGTGCTAAACTGGTTATACCCTTCACTTTATCACTGGGGTACAACTTGGGGACAGACATCTTGGGCACCACAACTCTCTCTTGAATAAGAGGAGAAGCARAAACCTCTTTCCTGCTGTGCTGCTGGACCCCATCCAAGCCTGATTTCTCAAAATTCTTGTCATCTGCACGGACCGAGACACCGACTGCTTGAAAAGACAGCATCACCCCAGCCTTTCAGGCAAAGAGAGGTATTCAGCAGAAATGTATGTAAATGCAGCATACAGTTTTAATGAATCAGGTCCTTAGAGGAAAAACAGTTCCTTTCAACAACTGAAAACAGTCAGTCATTTTGGCTTCTAAACAATCCACTATCCCCAGTCGGCCCTGTCAGCACTGCTCTTCTCTCCTTCCTCCAACCTCTACTTTCTACCTGTTGAAAAAGTTCATCTTAAAAGTTCTTTTATTTTAACAAAGGGAAGTGTCAGAACCAAGCATGCAATTAAGTTCCCTTCTATCTTCACGTGTCAAAAGTCTTTACTGCATGTTGTCAGATTGAAAGAAAAGAAAAAAAACTTTTTTATTATACATGAAAACCTGCAAAAGGTAGTAACCTAGTTTTTTTTTCAAGGGGATTTCTGAGCAAAGTGGTGTCTCAGAGTCTCCACTACCAGTAAAATATCAGCTGGGGTAGTGCCAGGGAGAGGGGTTGGCAGTTTTTTGCTGAGTTGGATTGTGACTTCTTTGAAAAAGCAAAGGAAGATGGTTGTGCTGTCCTAGGGGGCAGAGATTAATAAAAATAATCCTGGTCACTCCTGCATGGGAGATAGCTAAGGATTTGTCATACATGGTATCCTAGGGTAGCTTGGGAGTATTAACCCACCCATTAAATTAGCTCAAAACACTACACATAGTCAGATGATCCAGTCCATGACCAGGAGACGGTAAGAAATTTCTGTACTGGATCAGAACAAGAGCCCACATAGCCCTTGATCCCTACCAGTGGCCAAAGCAAATGCCTTTTGAAATTACAAGGGTGGGGCAAACGTAAGCCCACAAATCTGATTAATTCCAAGTGTTGCAGAGCTGTCAGCTATCCAAGAATCAGAGAAGCTCCATGAGTCAGATGCTGATTATTCTGGGCTAGCTGTAATCAACTCCACTATAAAATTATTATTCACAGTATTTTGGTCCATGTAAATGGCAATGTGTCTGTTCCTCTGATCCCATGGAAGACCTTGTGCTGTGACATTCTGGGATGTTTCCTGTAGGACACTGAGCCTCTCCCTCAAATGGAATACTTGGCAGAGCCTTCAGCAGGGTTTTATCTGTCCGAGCTGCAGACTGGTCAGGCTCTGATCTCTGCTGTGAAGCCTTCCAGACTCTCCCATGCCTCTTCAAGGTGAATTAACCCATGTTCAAAGACCCTATAAAACCATATCCCACTTTATTTTTCTATTTCTGTGTGAATTGAATACATGCCCTGAAATATTTTTTAACATTTCTAGGGTTAACAGGCCAATATCAGTACCTTTTGGCCGGAATTGTGACAATTCAGCCTTTTTTTTGAAGCATCTTGCTCTGTCCAGACAAACATCTACTTGCCCAAACAATCATCTACTCAGTCAAAGGAGATGAGTGGAAAGAAAGAGAATAATAGGAGACAGGCTTCTCCCATTTTTATGCCTTTTTTACCATTTCTGCTCCTTTTAAGCTGTTTCACTCCCATCCTTCCTTTGCTGACCCTCGTGTTCAGCAGTGGACACTGTTTACACAGCCCAACCTTCTTTTCTTCCCATGATAATTATCAGCTAAAGCTCTCATTCTCCATTRTCTAGCCTATAAAATTGTCAGAAGGGCCCATGGCACCTTCCTGCTGTATTAATTTGTACCGTCCCATCTGGGTCCTGAGTTTGAAAATGTGGGAGACCATCCAAGGCARTTTAACACAATGAATGTGATTTGTTCCATGGTGGAAAAGGGTCCAGGTTTTGTTCTCTGTGTTCCTATCAGTGCAGCCTCAGAGCACACAGCGATGAGCAGGGCAGTGAAAAGAGTCACCTAAGCCCAGTGGCCTCCATTGATGWCTTAGGATTTTAGCWTCTATATTTTTTATGGCTCTGTAATCCTATAATTCTAACTCCAGAACCCTTTTACAGTACCAAGATAACTGTTGTCCTGTTTTTAGACAAAACAATTCCTCTGCAGCCCCAAAACTCAAGGACACCTCMCTGTGCCAGGCCCCAAGAGATGGAAACAACAGAGAATTGGGGGAGCCAACTTGGAGTGAATGACTGCATTGGCTGCAGCTGCAATTGGAGGATTCAGCCCCAATTTTGTGCAAATGGACAAAAGTGAGAAAGGGTGAAAAACCCGTGAGCCATTGTCCATTGTGGGTGCAGCCCCTAGCTGGGCTGGGACTGTCCTGAATGCACCTGAAGGCACTTCAATAAATAGAACTGGGTTTTTTTTTTTCTCTGAATTCTGTTTGGCCTCTGTTTTAGGTACCCAGATTTAGGCATCATCATGTGTTGGTTGTTGGCACTTAAGCAGCAATTTTTAACTTTCACTGTCCCTGAGGCCACAGTTCTGTGCATGGCAGCTGAACCACTCCAACTCAGGGTGGGTGAATTACTCAGTTACAAAGTATGGACGCCCTTGTCAGGTCAGGGAGCTCCTGCTGGACTCTGGAGGCTTCATCACTGTAGATATTTAAGGCTCTGTTTAGTTACCCCCCAAGCAGGTTTGTARTACCCAAGACCTCCATAACCACTGGCAGACACACCACAACAACAAAAAGGGATCTGAGTGCCCCTAGGGCAGCTGCTCATGGCCAAATTGGATAACCCAGTTTAACTCAAATGGCAGTGGGTGCCTGTTTTTGGGCAGCTGAATTGAGCCACTGAGTCTGGATGTCTAAATTCACAATGGAATTGCACCTAGATATGAAAAATAGTGGAAATAATTTCACTCTTTCTACTTATTTTTCCTCATCACCTATGTTYTAGGAAGAATGGAAATAACTTGGTTATTTTTCCTCATTTTTTCTTATTTTTCTTCAAGACCCCACGTGTGGAAAACCTCACCAAGGGCACTTCTATGGGCTTCTGGCTCAATTCCAACATGGGACAGCAGCACACACAGGCAGTGGCACTCCAGCTCTTTCCACAGACAGAGCTTGCCATCTCTGAGATGAGATCCTCCCACCCTGGATTTTCTGTGTTGGTTTTGGTGGCAACACAACAAAACTCTGCTTTTTCTGGTGTCTTCACTCACGAGCCCATGAGTCAGGGAGGTGGAATTGCTGAAAGTGCAAACCCAGAGCTTAGGGATGGCTGATGAGTAATTGAAACTCCTGATGGCTGTCTAGAATTCTTTGTATGAGGCACGTGGAAGCAYGGCTGGGAAATGCCATCCTGATGTTTTGATATCAGGGATCTGTGAGTCCTGAAAGACCTGGGCAGGGCTGGGAATCTCTGTTCTSCTTGCAGGCAGGAGAGGGCAGTAGTGACACACACATTGACCCGATTGTCCTGACTGCAGCAGGATGTGGCCTTTTTCTTATTGACAAACCTCTCTGAGCGATGTCCTGGTGCTTTTAACTGATGGGAGAGAGGGAAAAAAGGTAATTTTGTTCCTAAAAACAGGATAGCAGCCTACAAACCCAAAGTTTAGGGTGKTTGGAGGTGGAGCATGCCCATGAGATTCTGTCTCAGCAGTGAAAGAGGGTGAAAAACAAGGTATGGTGTGGTGAGAAAAGGTAGTGAAACTCTCATTTCTCCTGAGTGGCACAGCCTTTAGGGACAGAAYATGACAGTGATCCACTGGTCATCACAACCCATGGCTGTGTGATTTCTCAGGAGAACCTGGGAAAAATGGGGAAGATTTGGACCATTATGGTTGAATTGTATTCCATAAATGAGACAAATCCTCAACTGGTGCCACAATGCTGATGGGCTGCACAGCAGTGGGGAGACACAGCTTGCAGAGGGGAATTGCTCCTGGCCATCTTGTTCATTCTTGTGCCTCTGAAACACTTTGAGCCTTTGAATGAAATGTGGGTAGAGGTAAGAATAAGAAAATATTYCATTTATATTATTCCTTTTAAAGCMCAAGGAATTAGGAAGGTGAKATAYMTWAKRTATCTCACCACCTTCCCAATCAGAAAATCCCCCCTGGGCCTCATGGTGATCCTTTTATCACCCCAGGGAAGGATCACAGGCTGTGTTCATGGGATCCTCATGTCTGAGATGTTTCTGTGCATCTCAGCTCTGGGTCACTGTCAGGGCAAAGTGCTCTGGACACGAGAGGGACACCAAGGCTGGGAATCCTGCAAAGCAGAAGGACATTGGGATACAAAGGACAATTCTGTTGCTGCTCAGGCCTTTACCCCAGTACGGGATAAATCCTCCCTGTTGGATATATCACAACCTGGATGGTTTGCAAACACTTCCAGCTTGGAGGGGATGATCTGAGAGCTCGGATTTGTGGCCTCAGCTCTACTGCAGCCTCACGTGTGAACCACAGTGAGCACTGAGAGAGTGAGAATGTGCCCAAGGTTACCCCACACAGTCAGACCACACACCTAGGGCAGGTCTGCTATTTATTCCTGTTTCCCATGGCTCATGAAGGCTAATTCCTCCCTCATCAAGGCTAATTAACCTAGATGAAATGTTATCCTAACACGATGTTACTGCTCCAGGGAGACGAGTGGCTTGTTTAGAGTGAAGCCTGGTGCCTCTTTGTGTCTTTAATGTCTTTAGCAAAGCTCCCCTGCTGTTGTACATTGTTCCAGTGCCTTTGACTTCAGGGGAACTCTTKCAGTTTGCATCCAGAGAGGATCTGTCCTTCTGCAAACCAACTCTCCCTCAGCAGACAAACGATAATTTTCTGACACTAACCAGCACTTCAGTGGAAGCTCAGATCTCTTGCTCACACACAAACAGGAGACAAAGCCGGTTTCTGTCCCACARATGTAATAATATCCCCGTTCTCATCTAAACTAAAGCATCTGGGAAGATGTTCTTGCCCTGTTAACCACAGGCAATGAGAGCACAGCCACTGAAACCCCTGTGCAGTAAATGAGGTCCCTCTTTCAGCATCTCCGACGAGGATCGCTCTCCCCGCAGTCAGTGAGCGCTGTTGTGATAGCAGCCACCACAATCCCAGCTCCAGACTCCCACTCCTCCCTCYCCCAGCCCCCAGATCCAACATGGAGAAGTGACAGACCGATTTCTTTTTTCGCTTCCCCTCCCTCCTTACTTTGTCGCTAGGATCATCTTTTTCCTCGCTGTCTGCTCTTTCTGTTCCATGTGCTGTCTGGCAATGTGCTCTCCTACTGCCTTGGCAGGGAACTCTGTTTCACAGGTGTAGCCAAAATCTCTGGCCAAATGTAGTGCTTCCCCTGCGGTCAAACAAAATGGGTCAGTCATTTTTTAAGGTTATTGTCGTCATCATCATCCTCATCATCCTCATCATCATCATCATCATCATCATGTTGTTGTTGTTATTATTATTGTTACGTAATTTATTACACTCTTAAAAGAAAACCCCAAACAATAGAAAATCTGCAGACAGTCATTCCCAACACAGTTACACATTTCAGCCCATTTGGCCTGCTCATGTTTAGCCATCAGCTGGTGCCAGCCAGAAGACAGGAAGGCCATTCCTCCCATCAAATGGAAAGATGTCCCTCTCATGAGAAAATTCTGGCCAAGACACTCAGCTCTGTCTTGCCTCCACTGAGTACTGGGCAGCTGCTCCAGTTTTGCAAGTTCATCATCGATATTTAACTCATGGGAAGGAATGCAAAGTAGAAATAAATAACTTTGAAGAACTGAGTCAGCTTTTGGTGTTTCACTTCCCTGTGTCCAATGGAAGAAGAGCCCTCTGCTCCAGGAGAGAACCATGGGGATAACACATTCCAGTATATTTGTATTTGCTTAGAGGTTAAGCCAACAGTGCAAGCTTCCCACACTAAAGGTGAACACACCCCAAAGGAGAGCTCAATAAATAATTCTGTTTCCAAAAAGATTACAAACATAATTGGCCAGGCAGAACAAAAGGGGGAGATCATGAAGAAGACAGTTGCCATTTTATAGGTGGTTAAATCAAGGTAAAAGAAGTACCTGGCTCATTTAGGCTTTGTGACAAGTCTGTGACACGGAACATTTCTCTACCTCACCACGGAGACTGAACATCAGAATCCGACTCTGTGCTGGCTGCCAAATGCTCTGGAAGATCTCAACCCTCTTCATCAGCTTAGAGAATCCAGAATTTTATTTTAGGGCTTACTGAACACTCTGACCTGCACGCTGTGACTCTGACAACCTCGGTGTGGGATTTATCTGATCAAAAGCAGCTGCCTGGATTGTGAACATCTGTGCCTAAGTTAGTCTTTCCCTGGTGGGAAATAGGCTTTTCCAGATGACACTTGCTCTCATCTCATTGCAGAAAGAAGAAATAGGTCAGCTACCAGAAGCATGTGTTGAAGCACATCTGCACAAGTGACTAATAGAGAAATGCTCTAGAATAGTTTTAGAGTTTGGGGGTTATGTTTGTTTTTGTTGTGGT